>NC_134358.1:540157368-540170659 GCF_048569485.1 Anomaloglossus baeobatrachus | reverse complement strand
TTGGGGGGGGGGGTCATGATGGACAGTGGGAAATTGGGGGGGGGGGGTCATGATGGACAGTGGGAAATTGGGGGGGGGGGGGGTCATGATGGACAGTGGGAAATTGGGGGGGGGGTCATGATGGACAGTGGGAAATTGGGGGGGGGGGGTCATGATGGACAGTGGGAAATGGGGGGGGGGGTCATGATGGACAGTGGGAAATTGGGGGGGGGGTCATGATGGACAGTGGGAAATTGGGGGGGGGGGTCATGACCCTATACCATCAGATGTAGCAGAGCTGAGGCGGTCATGTTGCGTAGTCTGATTCCATAACATCGCAGAGGTCAGGACTGTGATGTGACATTTGTGCAAGACATGGTTTGAGCAGAATCTCTTGATGACAAGTGTACAGCCCCTTCTAGGAAATCACAGTGCCCCCCGGCTCAGCTCTGCTACATCCATACCAGCCTGCTGCTGACCGCTCTCCTGGTAGCAGCGTCCACTCACTTTTGCACGATTCTTGGTGACTGGAGACAAGATCCTGCAATGCTTGTACCCTGCAGTAACAGCAGCGGATCCCTCCGAGCCTCAGGGAGCAGATCCGCTCCATCCCCTAGGCTGTGGCTGAGCAGGGCATGCTGGGACTTGTAGTTCCTCCGCTTGGTGAGCTCTGCCCTGTAGACATAGTGACAGCACTGCTGTGGCCCCGGCTGCAGGACTGTGGGGTGCACCTGTAGCTTCTAAAACTCCCAATATTGAGTCTGCCCCCCGCCGTGCAATAAGTGAGACAAGTTGTGCAGCCGCCCCCCTCCCCTTACACCGGCTGCAGCGGTCCGAGGAGCGGGCACACAGCACTGACCTGGCGGAGGACTCTCGGCGGAGCAGGGAGCCTGGCCGCGTCCGCACCGGAGCAGCTCCTGCTAGGTAGTGACGATGACGTAGGTACCACGTGACACGGGCAGGTCACATGACTCGTCCCTGCAACATTTCCGCTCTGGGGTCTGCAGTGTAAACGACAGTGTCTAGTACGAGTGGACGGGAATACGGAAATAGCCGAGCGGGCTTTACTACTCCGTCTCCGTAACTCGTATAAAACTGAATAGTTACGAAAACAGCGTAAGCATTGCGAGCTACGCAGTTTCCGTAACTCCCTAGTTACGAATACAACTCAGCTGGAAGTACTTACGCTGTTTACGTAACAATCATTTACTTCTATAGGCGCTACGGAAACTGCGTAGCACTACAGCTCGCTCGGCTATTTCCGTCATCTGTCATCGGCATATTGATTAGTATGCCTTTCTCAGACATGAGTGGTCGAGCAGTGACTGATTAAAGTGAAAAATAATAAATAATTTATAACATAAATCTATCATTTTGTGTCCAGAGTGTGATAGGGAGCACACAGTTCCTCACCGGAGATTTTCTTTAAATATGTATGTAATCTGTCACAAAGTGTCATAGATACATGGGACGTTTACGCCAAAAACACGCAAGTGTGTGCCATACATTACGCTGTGCATGCCACTATATACTGTATCTCAAAACTGGTTTATAATATTACAGACAGGGACATTTTTTTCCAAGTATTGAAACTTACACCACGCGTTTCAGCACATCTCCCATTGAGAACAATAGACACAAAAACATATATGTCTATTATAGTTTTGGGGGGAATATAAAAACCTAGTCAACTAAATATTTTGTATGTCAACCCCCTCCTCACCACATAGAGAACAGCATCTTAAAATAAAAGTAACCAAATGTAGTCACAGTAACATTTTTTTGCTAAGTCTCATCCATGGATACGCTGTCATATATATTTCTTTTTTTGGGATGAAATTAAGGAAATACTTCCACTTTATAAGGTAACCCTCGACTCTGCTCTATCCTTCAAGCCACACATCCAAACCCTTTTCACCTCCTACCGACTACAACTCAAAAATATTTCCCAAATGTGTGCATTCCTTAACAAAGAAACGGTAACAACACTACTACATGCCCTCATCATCTCCCGCCTCGAATACTGCAACCTCCTGCTCTGTGGCCTCCCTCCTAACACTCTCGCTCCTCTCCAATATATCCTAATCTCTGCCGCTCGATTAAACCACTTCTCTCCTCGCTATTCCCTGGCCTCTCCTCTCTGCCAATCCCCTTAGTGGCTTCCCATTGTCCAAAGACTCCAGTTCAAAACCCTAACCATGACCTACAAAGCCATCCACAACCTGTCTCCTCCATACATTTGTGACCTAGTCTTCAGATACCTACCTGCACGCAATCTTCGATCCTCACAAGACCTTCTTCTCTACTCCCCTCTTATCTCCTCTACCCACAATCGCATACAAGATTTCTCCCGTGCCTCCCCCATACTCTGCAACTCTCTACCCCAGCATATCAGACTCTCACCTACCGTGGAAACCTTCAAAAGGAACCTGAAGGCCCATCTCTTCCAACAAGCCTACAACCTAAAATAACCCTCAGGCCAGTAGACCACTGCGCAACCAGCTCTGCCCTCACCTACTGTATCCTCACCCATCCTCTGTACACTGAGCCCTCGAGGGTAGGGTCCTCACCTACTGTATCCTCACCCATCCCCTGTAGACTGTGAGCCCTCATGGGCAGGGTCTTCACCTACTGTATCCTCACTCATCCCCTGTAGACTGAGCCCTCGAGGGTAGGGTCCTCACCTACTGTATCCTCACCCATCCCCTGTAGACTGTGAGCCCTCACGAGCAGGGACCTCTCTCTTCTCCTATACCAGTCTGTGCCTTGTATTCTTCATTAGCATTGTACTTGTTTTTTATGTATACCCTTTTCACTTGTAAAAAGCGCCATGGAATAAATGGTGCTATAATAATAAATAATAATAAGTGTGAACTCAGCCGTAGGCCTTATTCAGATGCTCTTTTTTTTTTGCATACTATAAAAATGGCCCATTTTTGATCACTGCCCTGGATCCGGTTTTCATCCATTTTTGCCTTTTGTGCCCATTTTTAGAATCTGTGTGGCATCTGTTTTTCTCGTATGCAAAAAAAAAAAAAGTAAATCGGCATCTCGCCATATGGGCTCATTAAACGTGTATCTGGAGATGCCAGCAGGTAGAAGGCGGTATGCACGGCTTCTGTTGGGCAACAACAGAATACAGATATGGCCACTGGCTGGACCAGGCTTCATTGATTTAACTCTCTCATCTTTAGTTTTATATTTAGGTTTGTCACAGACTTGCTGCAGATTTCATAAAATGCAAAAGGTGAACTTCATTATAACAAATGTAATCTTTGCTGTGGTCAAATCCGTGTCCTATAAATTGGCCTTGTGGGAATTTGAGCAATGGCTGAGGACGGTAACGGTCAGGAATTTTAATAGCAAATATGCAGCAATTTTTTGGGTATAATGTATATAGAGAAAGCTTTTTTTTCTAAAATTTTTTTTTTTTTCCTTTTCGCAGTCAGTTATTAAATTATATTACTAGTCTACAGTATAAAATAAAACACCACATTGCAAATTAATTGCACATAACACCTGTTATGCATTAAAATGTGAGACTTTTCCAACTTTATAGAACCTCTACGTTTCTGAAATTTGGGTGGCGTTTGGTAGTAGAAGTGGTGACTAACTGCAGCAAATTAGATTTACTATATTTTACTACAAAAATTTCCATATATTATAGCTTGGAGTTGATATTGATGTCTGTTTGTGGCGCTCAGACAGCCCAAAATGTGTCAAATCAGGAAGCGTGCTGGTCTTAAGGGGCCGTTAGACGAGAACGGACCACAATGTCGGGCTCACTGTGCGTCCCCCAACCCCAGCAAGGGCGCTGCAATGAAATATGTCACGCTCAGGTCAGGAGACCCTCGGCTAGTCCAAATATTGTGGTCCGGTCGCGGACAGATAATAATAATAATAATATAATAATTTTTATTCATTTATATAACGCTGTTAATTCCACAGCACTTTACATACAATGGCAACACTGTCCCCATTGTGGCTCACAATCTAGGTTCCCTATGAGTATGTTTTTGGAGTGTGGGAGGAAACCCACGCAAACGCATGGAGAACATACAAACTCCTTGCAGATGTTGTTCTTGGTGGGATTTGAACCCAGGACCCCAGTGCTGCAAGACTACAGTGCTAACCACTGAGCCACCGTGCCGCCCGCTCATACTGACCGTAGTTCAGGAAGCTGCAATTAATGATAGCTTCCCTTTTAAAGGGCTAGTCTTACTTAAGAAAAGGTTAATAGGAAAAGTCATTTTCAACTTTCTTACAAAATCAAAGTCATTTTGTGACACCCCTGGACTAGTCAGGTCGTCACAGGGTACTGCACCATCTTTACTCTTAGTGCAGGACTCAAACCCTCATGGTTCTGGGTCTCCATCCTGCAGTACTGCCTCCTCCAGCATCTACAAATCCTAGTGACACCTCACATCACACCGTGTCAGACACATTAGTGGGCTGCTGAGCTTGAATTGGGCCACCCACCTAGGGATCAGGCAGGGCGGTGGGAGGTGACAAGTCAGTTGAGTGGTAGCCCTCGAGCTATGAGGAGCTAGGAGGAAGCTGAGAGTTGGAGATCCCAGGGGAGGAAGAGACTAGGTCGCAGACGGTGGTCTGGACCCGGAGGAGTCGGAGACCTGGTCGCGGGAGATTGGGACTGGGTGCTTGGCTAGTCTTGGAGGATAGCCAGCAGCAGCAGCCGGGCTCGGACCGAAGGCACGTCTGGGTACATGGACTCTAGGTCGGGGAGAAGCTTCAAGCAACTCGGCAATTAACCTGTGGGGCCTATATGGACTGTTCCCACGAAGCTCAGAGATCAGGGGAACTACCGCAACGAGGGGGATAGGGCTTTCCAAGCAAAGCAGCCCACTGAAATCCCAAGCAGTGAGCCCCTGAGAGCAAGCTCTTCTACTACCATTAGTAGGGAGCGGTGCCCGGAAAGCTCCAAGCTGACGGGCCACCTGAACACTCTAAAATACAGTGCCAGGAGGCAGGTCACAGACCACCAGGCAGTGCTGCAGAGGACAGGACCTGGACGAGCTCCTCCAAGAGGGCAGCGGCACCCAGAGACTTGGCTTACCACGTTGTCAGCGTCTGCTTTTGTGCTGAGTGAGTACCTGACTAACCCCTGCAACCAGCGAGCTTGCGCTCCCCCTGCACCCCATACCACCATCCAGGGTCCCGGGGTCTTTCCCTACCCATGGAGTGTAACGTCATCTAGCTGCCCCATTCCATCACCCCGGGTACTCCCAACGGCAGCGGCGGTACTCCCTATTACTGTGTCGCCCAGGGGTACTCAGATCCGGGCCAAGGGGTCACTTCTGCAGGTATCCCGGTGGCGTGACCCGGTCTGTGATCCAAGGCTCCACAATAAAAGGGGATTAGGTTGGGGGAATTGTCCGTGACGGTACCCGTGGGTTGTGGTGATAAGGTGGTGGCACCGCCGCTGCCTCTGGGGACTGTGCCCGGGACTGATGGTGTAGGGCAGCAAGGTGGGATCCCCTTGGGAAGTTGTAGTCCCGGGGCCCAATTGGGAGTGGTGGTTTGGGGAGTAACGGGTGCAGTCCACGGCTTGGACCGGGTAGTTCAGGAGAGCTCACAGTACAAGCAATAACTGAAACGAGTCCAGAATTTAACCAAGTTGCTGGTAACTGGTGCCCACGGTCGGCTGCTGTGAGGACGGGTCCCACACCCGTGTGTGTAATTCAGGTGCTCTTTTCCTGCCCGAGGTCTGTGTCTGCTTTGCACACTGGTCTGGACTGGGTCCCGACAGCTGGCACCGGGGGAGGCCACTACCCTCTCCCAGTCCACTTCGGGTCCCCACAAGTGGCTGGCCTATTCCTGAGGCCCTTACTACCACTTCTCCTCAGCTCCGCGACTGGGGCTGCTTCCAGACTTCTCTCCTCCTGCAGACTGACTTCAGCACACACTCTGCTCTTCTCTTTCTAACGTCCTCTTTCCCCCCTCCCGTTTTCCTGGGGAGGGGGTGAGTGGGGCCTGATTGGCTAGTGTGTGTGTTTGTGTGGGAAACTCCCCAAGGGAGTGTGAGATCTGCACCAAAAACATGGATGCAGACCTCTGTGACACCCTGGTTTTGCCAGGGCGGCACATTACCGCACACCACGGGTGGCGTCACACACTATATCTCCCCTGTAAATAGCCCCTTTTTTACATTTAAGAGTGGCCCTTAGCCCCCGGGTCCGGAGACACTCGAGCCACGGTTAATCACCACCGGATCCGAGCGATTCGACCGCTGCAGGGGCGGCACACCTCGAACCTGCTGACTTCGGGTGGGCCCACACACACACATCTTATGTGTGTGGGGGCCTCCTGATTTTCATCCGACAGATGTAGAGATGTAACCAGAGGTGTCTGGCAGCAGCTTCTCCACTCTCCATGCTGAAAACATATGAACAGTAACACCCATCGGGGAATTGGGAGAGAAAGCTCTTGGCTGACCAATATGTGAGGTATATGTGTAGAGTGCCTCCGGGTGATAGTTGTGAACGAGGGATTGACTCCAGACGCCCCTGTACACTGCATAAGAGAGCTGGTCCTGGCTGGGAGTGTGAACATGTGTAGTGTAGGACGTTCGCCCATGGAGGCCACATGTTACCGCTGACGTCAGCTGGCCAGGACCAAATGACGACTCGTTTACACAAGGAGACCACCAGTTTATTTCAAATAATGGTATTTTACTCAATAGTTCATTTTCATCAACAACGTCATACATCAGATAGTAGGCACATATCTTCCAGCACAATTCAATTGTATAAGGCATATTCAGACACATTTTCAGTTCCCGCTTGGTTGTTTCCGATCTTACTGGTCCTGTGACTTCTAGTGTAGCGCCCGCCCCACGGGGCAGGTGCATTTAACCTACTTGGGTTTTTACCCAGGCCGTCGACTGTCGTGGTCACGGGCAGCCTAGCCCGGCTCCGTTGCCCCGAGGCGTACAGAAGATGTCAGGGGAGAGATGTTGGGTGTAGTAGTGAGGAGTTTGTTGTCGTGACACCACCTGTGGTATGCAGCCAGGGAATGGGCTGCCGCTGCTGTCGCTGTCCTTCAGGGCAGATGGCAGTAGCAGCCAGGGATGGTATTGCTCTCCACATGTATAACGGGCCCCGGGAAGGATGATGAGGGGAGTAGTAATGGTTTTCGGTGGGTTTCTCCTTGTAACGCCTGTCTGTGGATCCCCTGGCTTGGAGCTACGAGGGGACCCTGGGTTTCACGAGACGTACTCTTGTCCCTATCTGCAGGTGCCGCGGTTCTGATGTTCTGATGTAGGGTCCGGCTTGAAGCGAGGCTCCGGAACCTATATGGCACTGTGCTGTTGGGCGTTGTGTGGTCAGGGAAGCTTAAAACTTTCCCCGTCCAGGCAGATCCTGGAAAACCAACGTGAAGTATGATCTTCCCTAGGATCCTGCCGCCCTGCGTGGCATCGGTTCCGAGGGGTGCAGGTTCACTCTCCCCACGGCAACCATGTGAACTCCTGCTGGAGAACTCTCTATACTGTTGTTGTGGCTCCTGACTCCCCCTGCTGGCTGCTCCTCCTCCCTCCAAGGTCCTAAGCTAGTGGGACTGGAGCCACTGTTGAGGGTATCCTATAAATGCCTCTCTGTAGGCGACCCTTTTATTACCTGACACTAGCCCAGTCCCCAGTGGGAACAGGGCAACCTGATGTGTATTGAATGTGTAATGTGGTGAAACCGGGACTGACCTCCTCAGGAACTGGATTTAGCATTACACCCAATGTAGAGTACAATACTCTGTGGCGACTGAAGCCTCAGGGGCGCCACACTAGCATAACCCAGCCTTACTCTACAGTCCAATTTGTCACGATCACCTTCCCTTCCACTGGCTCTATGTTCAATTTCCTTGTAGAGGAGAGGGCCATAGGTTCTGTCATTGGCCACAATAGAGCCTTATGCTCCCAGACGTTTCCTTATCCACATCTCTTCTCCTCATAGAGGAGGATGATAAGGGGTAATTACTAGTGCCAGAATAGAGTCTTGTGTTCTCAGACGCTTGAGGAGACTGCCTGGGAAAGTCAACTCTGCTTACATCTCAGTCCGTTCCTACCCATAACCTTTTAGGCTTGGGGCCTAGTCGATTAAGCCCTATTCTCCAGGCCCTTCTAACTGGGGTCAATCTGTATGGGGTTTAGTCTCCATCCTCAGCATTCTCTAGCGTTCTGTCTGTTCGGTAAATACTCAAGGATTATGCTATCTTGACTCCAGTCTCCTTTCTTCCAGTTACAGCCACGAATCACCCAGTGTATGCAACTTTCACGACCTACAGATTATACATCTGTATCTAGTGCGCAGACACTAAATGTGCCCTAACACCTCCAGAACGAACTGTCTCTTACCCTGTTAGCTAACTCCTCCCATTGTGGGCTAGTCCCAACACTTAACTACTTCTTGCCCTACAATCTGGCAACCACATATACAAGTGCTATGCAATATTCATGGATACAGTAATCATATTACCCTATTATATATAGTCCTATCATACTTTACGCATTAATATATTATAATAAATCACATTACCATCAGAGTTGACATAAAATAATATTTACAAAAGACACAGGACACCATTCACATTACACTGACATGACATTACAAGAACGCGATTGGTGTCTTCAAGGGAAGGAACGTGACAGCACCCAGTCCACTGCCTTACTGGTCTTATTAAAGGGGGTGTTACACGCAGCGATGTCGCTGGTGTAAGCACCCGCCCCCGTCATTTGTGCGTCATGGGCAATTCGCTGCCCGTGGCGCACAAAATCGTTAGGAGCCGTCACACGTAGTTACCTCCCTAGCGACGTCGCTGTTGCCGGCGAACCGCCTCCTTTCTAAGGGGCCGATTCGTGCGGCGTCATTAAGCGGCCGCCCAATAGAAGCGGAGGGGCGGAGATGAGCGGGACGTAACATCCCGCCCACCTCCTTCCTTTCACATTGCCGGCGGCCGCAGGTACGGTGATGTTCCTCGTTCCTGCGATGTCACACGTAGCGATGTGTGCTGCTTCGGGAACGACGAACAACCTGTGTGCTCTACAATCAACGATTTTATGAAATGGAACGACGTGTCAACGATGGACGATAAGGTGTGTATTTTCCATCGTTAACGGTCGCTCCTTGCTGTCACGCCCAATGACGTCGCTAACGATGCCGGATGTGCGTCACGGAATCTGTGACCCCGGCGATATATCGTTAGATACGTCGTTGCGTGTAACGGGGCCTTTAGACTTAACCCATTTGGAAGAGGTTACCACCTCTCACTGGATCCGGGGGGGGATGTCTGACTGCTGGGACCTGCTCCGATCAGTGGAATAGGAGCATTAGTGCATATGCCTGACTGCAGCTTAATTCATTCATTCTCTAACATTCCCGCTTTCTCCAGCTGTCCCATGGAGAATTAATGTTTTTTGTTTTCCTTCAGTAAATAAATCTTATTCATGGCATTAGGAAAAAACTTTGCAATCTCCAATTATGAATTTGTCACTTTTGACTAATCACCCTCAAGATCTAATCCATACATTACTGTACTTGAACTGTTCTGCGGTTTGCTCCTCAGCGGGCGGCCAGGATCACCGCTGTGCAGCTCAAATGCTGAAGGCAACTTTCGTTCTTAGAATTTATTTTGGTCCGTGACATTAAAAATAGGAATAGGAATAGAAGCTCTTGTGTCTTCTCTAGTTTTTTTATCATTATTATTATTAAGGCCGCTTTACACGCAACGACATCGATAACGAGATATCGCTGGGGTAACGGAATTCGTGACGCGCATCCGGCCTCGTTAGCGACGTCGTTTCGTGTAAAGCAGCCTTTAGAATTATATTATGAGTATACTATATATCTTATATTTTCTGTTTTCCTATGACAGGAGGATTATCGTTTACATTCTGTTTACAAATCTAAAGTGCTTGAATTTCCTCTCGACGAGCTGCCATCCGGTAAATTTTACAAGACTTTTTTTTTCTTCATTATT
This sequence comes from Anomaloglossus baeobatrachus, assembly GCF_048569485.1. Classification (NCBI taxonomy): domain Eukaryota; kingdom Metazoa; phylum Chordata; class Amphibia; order Anura; family Aromobatidae; genus Anomaloglossus; species Anomaloglossus baeobatrachus. The sequence goes on along the minus strand of NC_134358.1, from coordinate 540,160,693 downwards.
TTTTATACTTATTGTATAGACGAGAAAAACTATACAGTGTATTGTATTGAATCGTAAGTATCTACATTCAATTTCCTTTTTTTCTAGAATTTTGGTCACTGAACGAAACATCTGTAAAGTTGAGTCAGACGTCAGGACCTCGGAGGAAAAAGAGAAATGTGAGTAACACCATCAAATGGGTAATTTAATGTATAAAGAACCAGACCTACTCTAGAACTTTGCAATCAATGTTATTTAAGGTTAATATGGTTAAAAGAAAACAAAATATAGGAGTGTTCCCTAAATGTTCACCATTTATTTCCTGCCAGTGGAGTGGGCCTGTACTGTCTGTGTGCCGCCCCCGTGCCAGCAGCCGAGTTGCTCGGATCCGGGTTCTCAGTGGCTCGAGGGTCTCCGGACCCGGGGGTCGTGCAGCCACTCAAATGAAGGGGGTATTTACAAGGGATTTATTAGCGTTTGTGACGCCACCCGTGGTATGTGGTAATTAGGAGTCCCACCGCTGCAGTTGGGAGTACCCGGGGATGATGGAATGGGGCAGCCAGGTGTTAGAACCCTCCACGGGTAGAGGGATACCCCGGGACTCAGTAAGAGGTGCTGTGAGATGCAGGGGGGTCACTTTGGTACTCACTCAGTCCATTAAGCAGACACCGACAACTGGTAAAACAAGTCTCTGGACACCGCTGCCGCTGAGGGGAGCTTAGTTCGGGTCCCGTCCCCAATGGTGTTGCCTGGTGATCCGTGACCTGCCTCCTGGCACTAAGTTTACTTTTTTGGTGGTCCCGGTAGTGTGAAACTTGCCGGGTCCCGCTCCCCACTAAGGCTAAGTGTGGGAGCTTGCTCTCAGGGTTCACGCTTGGGTTTTTCTGGACCGTTTTGGATTGGAAAGTCCTATCCCCCTCGTTTTGCTAGTGCCCCAATTTTGGAGCGGTTGGGAATGAATCTTGAATGCTCCGTTCTCCACGGGTAAATTATCGGGTTGCCTGAAGCTACTCGCTGACCTAGGGTCCACGTACCCCGTCGTGCCTTGGTCCCAGCCCGGTGATGGTGCAAGGCCGCCAGCTGTCCTCCTCGACAGATCCGTGCCCCTTGCCACGATCCCCTACGACCGGGGGTCCAACTCCTCTAGGCCCAGATCACCGTCTGCCACCTAGATTGTTTCCCAAGAGCCCCGCTCCTGACCTCCTCTCACTTTCACTTCCAGACTATTCTCTCTTTTGACACTTCTTACCTCCCCTCCCCAACCCCCCAGGTGGGCGACTCTATTCCACTCAAGCCGTCCACTGGTGTGTTTGGTGGGTGTGGTGCAGGGTGTATCTTGGATTTGATTAGCTGATTTAGGCAGCACCATATGGTTAGGGACCCAAAACCAAGAAGGAGGTGGATACTGCACAGGAGGGCAGATTGTGCAATACCCTGTGACGACCTGATAGTCCAGGGGCATCACATCTGCAGTGGCTGATAATCAGAATACTGGAGCAATAAGGCTTTGTTCGCACTCTGCAGTTTTGTGTTCACCACAAAACAGCACCCTATGGTCAGAAAAAACGCAGCCTATAGTCACAAAAACACATTCAAAAACACATGTGTTTACCATACATTTTTGACAATGCGTTTTTTTTATTCAGTGGGTGAAAAATAATGATGGGCGGACCCAGACTGTAAAGTTCGACTCCCGTGGGTATAAAGGTACCTGAATGCTGGGCCCGGCACTCGTGTAATAAAGAAAATAAAGTAAAACTAATGAAAACATAAAGTCAGCACACTGTAACTACTCCCGCAGCCTCTCCTTCACTTCTGGGGCCAGACATCCACCTCATACATATTCACTGCTTCCCCCGGCCACCGGCTTCTGTGATTGGTTGCAGTCAGACGCGCCCATACGCTGAATGACAGCCTGTCTGACGCTACCAGTCACAGACCCAGTTTGCGGGTCTATATCGTACAGTAAAAATAAATAAGTAAATAAAAAACTGACCTAAGAGCCCCCCATATTATGCTACCCACCACAGATAAAGCATAAGGCTACAGGCTGTAGCCCCAAACATGTACTTATCTTGGAATTGTAGCAAAATAAGAGGAACCAGATGAGGAAAAAAATAGCATGCAGTACCCCCCAATTTTGATACCGATCTAAGCTACAGCCCGACAGCTGGGGTCTGGTATTCTCAGGCTGGAGAGACCCGTGCTTATTGGGCCACCACAGCCTAAAAATAGCAGCCTGTCACCGCCCAGGATTGCAGCATCCATTAGATGCGACAATCTCAGCACTTTACCCGGCTATTACCGATTGCCCTAGTGCAAAGGCAATCGGGGTAATAGGGGGTTAATGGCAACTCACAGCTGCCACTAAGCCCTGGGATTAGTAATGGGAGGTGTCTATGAGACCCCACATTACTAATCTGTAAGTGAAAGTAAATAAACTCAAAAACCGAAAAAATCCTTTATTTGAAATAAAAGACAAAAAAGCACCCTCTTTCACCACTTTATTAACCCCCAAAACACCAGTGCAAGTCTGATGAAATCCACATGAGGTCCCATTATGATTGTAGCTCTGCTACATTGAAAGTCACACCACGCGATCATGGAACATGACTGCCCGCTGTGAGCTTCAGGCAGAGACTGAGTGAGCCGCGTGATCAGCGGTAACGTCACTCAGGTTAGCCGTGGCCACAGCTGGAGGTTCCCTCAGCCCTTCACCTGTGACCGCAGGTAATCTGACCTCAGGCAACCTCAGTGAACTCAGTGACCTCACCGTTTAAAAAATGCATATGTTGCACAGAACATTTTGTCCTACCATGTGGCCATCCGTGTGTAATCTGTGTGTCAACCATGTGACATCTGTGTAACATGTACCATAAAAAAAACACATGAGACTGAAATGAATGTTTTTTATGTGTAAAAGATGTGCAAAGCTAGATAAATGCTAGATAGATAGATAACAGATAGTTACATAGCTTGTCCAGCTATTTAGCCAAATAAATAAATATTAAAGGAAAAAATGATTTGGGATCCCCCCTATTTTTGATAACCAGCACAGGTAAAGCAGAATGCTGCGGTCTGCAGCCTTCAGCTGTCTGCTGTACCATGGCTGTTTATCAAAAATAGTGGAGATCACACACTGTTTTATTAAATTATGTAAATAAATATTTTTTTTTAAAACATGGCGTGGGGTCCACCCTATTTTTCATAACCAGCCAAGATACAGCAGAAAGCTTGGGGCTCGTATTATTAGGGTGGGAAGGACCATGGTTATTTGGCCCTTCCCAGCCTAAAAATAGCAACCCACAGCCACCCCAGAAGTGGTGCCTCCAGTACATGCACCAAT
>NC_134358.1:539132368-539179868 GCF_048569485.1 Anomaloglossus baeobatrachus | reverse complement strand
TGTCTCTTCTGAAGAAGCTAAAGGGAGCTTATAAATGGGCGTCAGACATAGCAGATAGCAGAGATCAATCTTCTAACATGGAATTACTTACCCAAAACAAGGTGACCTCAAAGACAAGTTACAGAATGCCACTTATTTACAGATGATTTCACCCATCTTAACTTTTTTCCATAAAGTTTTTGTAACTTTTTCAAAAACTTTCACCATGACCAGTAAGCCGGGATTCATTGGTTAATGCAATAACTTCCCAATACTTCTATTATTCTCCTACAAACTATGGAGTTCTACTGGATTTGGAGATCCTATTTTCTCTCTTTTCTTTTCAAAACAAATCCATTAAACCAACATTTGTGCCAACATGGTCTGTAGGGCTGTACTTGCTCAAGTTGTTCCTTATGGGCTCATAAAAACAGTAATCTACCATTTGTGATACCACAAGTCTCAACAAGACTTTACTTTCAAAACTGTCAGAGTAGACTAGGCGTTTTAGTTGCACCATATCTATGGGATCAATGCTATGTACTAACTTTTATCAAACAAATTACAGGCCACCTTAAAATTTCAGAAGAATGTAGAATTGGAAGTGATATTAGTAGATGATAGGTGGACCTGGGTTCCATAGCTGAAGGATATTAGAGCACGTTGTTGTTGTTGTTTGACCATAGGTGAAGAACCATTGTTACTAAAGTCATAAGAATATAGGAGGAAACCCAAATAATCATCTAGAGAACATATAAACTCTATGCTAAAGTCATGCGAATCCTGGAGGAAACCCAGACAATCATGTAGAGAACATGAAAGTCATAAGAGAATCCTGGAGGAAACCTAGACAATCATGTAAAAAACAATGAAAATCATAAGAATCCAGGAGGAAACCCAGACAACCATGTAGATAATATGCAAACACCATACTAAAGTCATAAGAATCTAGGAGGAAACCCAGAATCATGTAGGGAACAGGCAAACTCCTAAGTAAAGTCATAAGAATCCAAGTGGAAACCCAGACAATTATGAATAGAACATAAAAGTCATAAGAATCCAGGAGGAAACCCATACAATCATGTAGAGAACATGAAGGTCATAAGAATCCTGGAGGAAAACCCAGACAATCATGTAGGGAACATTCAAACTCCATACTAAAGTCATAAGAATCCTGGTGGAAACCCATACAATCATGTAGAGAACATAAAAGTCATAAGAATCCTTGGGGAAACCCAGACAATCATGTAGAGAACATGAAAGTCATAGGAATCCAGAAGGAAAACCCAGACAATCATGTAGTGAACATGGAAACTCCATACTATATTTAGAAGAATCCATGAGAAAACTGAGACAATCATGTAGACAACATGCAAACTTCATACTAAAGTCAAAAGAATCCTGGAGGAATCCCATACAATCATGTAGAGAACATGAAAGTCATAAGAATCCTTGGGGAAACCCAGACAATCATGTAGAGAACATGAAAGTCATAAGACTCCTTGGGGAAACCCAGACAATCATGTAGAGAACCTAAAAGTCATAGGAATCCATAAGGAAAACCCAAACAATCATGTAGTGAACATGCAAACTCCATACTATAGTTAGAAGAATCCAGGAGGAAACCGAGACAATCATGTAGACAACATGAAAGTCATAAGACTCCTTGGGGAAACCTGGACAATCATGTAGAGAACATGAAAGTCATAAGAATCCTGGGGGAAACCCAGCTAATCATGTACAGAACATGCAAACTCCATACTAAAGTCATAAGAATCCAGGAGGAAACCCAGAATTATGTAGAAAACATGAAAGTCATAACAATCCTGGAGGAAACCGAGACAATCATGTAGACAACATGCAAACTTTATACTAAAGTCATAAGAATCCTGGAGAAAACCCAGATAAACACGTAGTGAACATGCAAACTCCATACTATAGTCATAAGAATCCAGCAGGAAACTAAGACAATCATGTAGACAACATACAAACTTCATCTAAAATCAAAAGAATCCTTGAGGAAACCCAGACAATCATGTAGAGAACATGAAAGTCATAAGAATCCAGGAGGAAACCCATACAATCATGTAGAGAACATGCAAACTCCATACTAAAGTCATAAGAATCCTGGTGGAAACATAGACAATCAGGTAGAGAACATGAAAGTCATAAGAATCCTGGAGGAAAACCCAGAAAATCATGTAGAGAACGTGCAAACTCCATACTAAAGTCATAAGAATCCTGGAGGAATCCCAGACAATCATGTAGACAACATGCAAACTCCATACTAAAGTCATAAAAATCCTGGAGGAAACCCAGACAATCATGTAAAGAACATAAAAGTCATAGGAATCCTTGAGGAAACCCAGATAATCACATAGTGAACATGCAAACTCCATACTAAAGTCATACGAATCTAGGAGGAAACTAAGACAATCATGTAGACAACATGCAAACTTCATCTAAAGTCAAAAGAATCCTTGGTGAAACCCAGACAATCATGTAGAGAACATGAAAGTCATAAGAATCCTGGGAGAAACCCAGACAATCATGAAGAGAACATGAAAGTCATAAGAATCCTTGGGGAAACCCAGACAATCATGTAGAGAACCTAAAAGTTATAGGAATCCAGAAGGAAAACCCAGACAATCATGTAGTGAACAAGCAAACTCCATACTATAGTTAGAAGAATCCAGGAGGAAGCTAAGACAATCATGTAGACAACATGCAAACTTCATACTAAAGTCAAAAAAATTCTGGAGGAAACCCAGACAATCATGTAGAGAACATGAAAGTCATAAGAATCCTTGGGGAAACCTGGACAATCATTAGAGAACATGAAAGTCATAAGAATCCTTGGGGAAACCCAGACAATCATGTAGAGAACATGAAAGTCATAATAATCCTTGGGGAAACCCAGATAATCATGTACAGAACATGCAAACTCCATACTAAAGTCATAAGAATCCTAGAGGAAAATCAGACAATCATGTAGAGAACATGCAAACTCCATGCTAAAGTCACCTGTGGTCAGATAGGACTCATTACCTGCAGCAGTTAGAGCATGCTGGGGGTTGTGGTGGAAAGATACTGCTATAGAGCCAAAGGTGTCTAATAAAATATTAGTGTGGTCTTGGAATTAGAAGTTTATCCTAATTACTCTTCATTGATGAGTTCCTGACCCCAATGCCATTAATTGATGGGAGCATTTCTAGAATTAGGCCAGTACTTAGGAATAAAAGGACTTTGTGGACAATGTTTCATTAAATAACAGCAAGTTATATAAAGGCCCATGAAAAAGATGATATAACCTGATAATTAGGGTTATTATATAAAGCTCATTATGGCAAGTGAACATGGATCAATCCCTCTAAGCCCCTGTTATGTCACAGGCTGGACACCTATCTCCAATGGATCCACTAGATAATACAATAGAAACAGATACAGCAGAGCTGACTGTCACTTAACCCTTTTCATGCCCAATGATAACTGCTGCAACACATCGTGATATCACCTAGGCTTCCCAACCTGGAGGTGCTAATCTGCTAAATGGGTGATTTCAGCTGCTGCAGGTCCTGCTTGAGTTTCTTCTAATTTTTTGGAGGTTTCTTTATATATTTGCAACTGATTCCTGTAATAGCTCCTAAATCTACAAACTAAAGACTGGAATTAAAGAAGATTCTGCTCAGATATTTCTTTAGTCTCTTGTATTTATTGAAAGGTAATTTTACAAACATTTCACCTGTTTCCTGAAATTCCTCCTAAGTTTACAAATGACAGATTTTAATTGATGGAGCAGATTTTGCTGCAGGTATTGTCTCCATTTGTGCTAGTTTTTATCAGGTTGCATTACATACATATAACCTGTTTCCTGCACTTACAACTAAAACTGATTTTAATTGTCGGATAATATTTTACATTTGCCCATAGGCTACAATGGAAGTGTTAAACGTTGTTTGTAAACACGATCCAGATCTAATGATTCTTTCTAGGTCAGGTTCTTCTGGAAGAGACTGTAAGGAATAACCTGTACTCCTCCTGACCCATCATCAATCAGAATTAAGGACTAAAGAAGTAGCAGTGACTGAGCCAATTAATCTCAATTGGGTTAGTAGTAGAAGTCACACCATAGACTGGAGTAGAGGTCTCCAATTCTTGGTTTTCTACAACTACAGCAGCCTCTAGATGGAAGAACATGCTGAGAGTTGTAGTTTTGCAACAGGTAGGAGACCACCGTATGACTATAGTGTAACTTGAGATCAGAAATGGACCACCTAAAATATCAAATGTATGAGTGAACCTGAGACTCCATAATTGGTAGCTGAAGAGGTCTTCAGGAGTAACTCAATGTCTATATGCAACTGTGGTTTACCCCTCAGTTCTTTAGAAATAGCTAAATCCCACCCAAAAGGTTCTCCTTGCTCACCTGGTTGTTCTTGCAGAGATCTGCCCACATGCTGGTGCCATCTCCACCCCTCATCAGGACATGGTAGGTGAAGAAATAAATGCCAGGGATGGAGCAGGTGAATTTGCCGGTTGTGGGGTCGTAATGGTTGCCCAAGTTGGTGACCACATCGTCAAACTTGAGCAGCTCATATCCCTCATGCTGCCTCTTGAGCCCAGCATAGAAAGCGATCTTAGGTACTGTAGTGTAGGTCGCTGCGCTAATAGCACCTGCAGCATTTAGCCCTGGAGCCCCTGGAGGACCTGGAAGACCAGGTCTCCCCGGCTCCCCTCTCTCTCCAGGAGGTCCCATCGGTCCAGGAGGTCCTGGTTCTCCCGGAGGTCCTCTAGGACCAGCTTTTCCTGGTCGCCCAGGTTCCCCTTTGGGTCCTTGGATGAAGGTGGGTAAGGACTGAAGAAGGCTATGTTCCCGCACCGTCTCTGCAGTAGCAGTGCTGGGGGGCTTGGTGCCATAGGGGTCGCAGACCATGCGGCAGGTGCCCAGCATCTCGTAGTGGGCTGATGTGCCAGCTGAGTTCACAAGAACCGGGATGAGGATGACCAGCAGCAGCACCATGACCACCCCCAGGGCTCCTGCGGCCACCAGCCGCTTCCTGGCCACCAGCCGGCTCAGAGCTGGCCGTTCCTCCTGCCTGCTTTTCGACGAAATCTTGAAGCCTTTCTGGGCACCAACAATAAGTAAAAAAATAAGATGGACCAAACGAAGTGACCGAGGACGTCAAGTGAGGACCAGCCTGTGCCTATGACGGTCCTGAACCTAGGAGCTCTCCAAGGTGCTGAACCTGCTCTGCCTCCAGGCACTGGACCTCCTCAGCTCTGGCACTGGCCACCAGGACTCCACTTCTCTTCTTCAACTTTGTCGTCTCTCCTCTGTGTAGTCTCAAGGGGCTTCCAACAAGGGCAGTCTCTTCTCTTCTGGTCTCCCTCCTCCCTTGGTGGTCTAAATCCTAATTAGAGTTAATGCACTCTGTTCAGCAATGTCTCATCCCTCGCAGAAGAGTGGGGAAAGAAGCTGATGCAAGCATCAAAGGCACTGGTGAGACTTCTCCCACCTCCAAGAACCAGGAGCCCACGTGTAGCCTTCACAGATCTGCACCTCCCAGCTTCTTCACATCCCTAATTGTCATTGACTTTCCCCTTTTTTGCAAACTCTGCCAGTTGTCAGGAACTTTCCTGCTGCTCCTTGTGCTAGTTCTCTGGTGTGGAGGTGACCGCAGCTGCTCTGAGCTGGAGGGGGATCTCCTGCAGACTGATGGGGAGGGTGGTCCCTGGGCTGATCGCCCACTCCAGCATGGAGCAGATCCCTGCCCCCCAGCCCCGCACAACCACACTCAGCTCAGAGGAGCAGCCGGCGATGTCAAGATCCAACACCTGTAGATCAAAAGCCCGGCAGCCCCTGTGCCCGACCCCGGGGAGATCGGCTGCCATCATATATGCTCCGTGGAGATCGGCTGCCTTCATATCTGCTCCGTGGAGATCGGCTGCCCTCATATCTGCTCCGGGGAGATCGGCTGCCCTCATATCTGCTCCGGGGAGATCGGCTGCCCTCATATCTGCTCCGTGGAGATCGGCTGCCCTCATATCTGCTCCGTGGAGATCGGCTGCCTTCATATCTGCTCCGTGGAGATCGGCTGCCCTCATATCTGCTCCGTGGAGAGCTGCGAGCGATATGAAAGCTGCAGAAGGAAAGCCGGGCTGTATACAGAGCTCCATCTACACACAGCATAGAGGAAGGAGCCACAGGCAAAGGCTCATCCACAGGACACATACATATGTGTGCACTGGAGGCTGCATTGTATCATCTATCTAATCTATCTATCCCTCTATCTATCTATCCATCCATCTATCCCTCTATCTATCTATCATCTATCTATCTATCCATCCATCTATCCCTCTATCTATCTATCTATCTATCTATCTATCTATCTATCTATCCCTCTATCTATTTATCCATCTATCTATCATCTATCTATCTATTTATCTATCTATCTATCTATCTATCCCTCTATCTATTTATCCATCTATCTATTTATCCATCTATCTATCTATCTATCTATCTATCTATCTATCTATTTATCCATCTATCTATCTATCTATCTATCTATCTATCTATCTATCTATCTATCTATCTATCTATCTATTTATCCATCTTTCTATCTATCTATCTATCTATCTATCCCTCTATCTATCTATCTATCTATCTATCTATCTATCTATCTACCTATCTATCTATCTATCTATATATCTATCTATTCTCTCTTTCTATCTATCCATCTATTCTCTCTCTATCCATCTATCCCTCTATTCTCTCTCTATCTATCTATCTATCTATCCTTCTATCTATCACTCTATTCATTATTTATCTATCTATCTATCTATCTATCTATCTATCTATCTATCCTTCTATCTATCCCTCTATTTTTCTATCTATGCATTTATCTATCCTTCTATCGCTCTATTAAATATTTTACTCTTTCTATCTATCTTTCTATCTATCTATCTATCTATCTATCTATCTATCTATCACATATTTATCATTCCATACTGAACAAAAATATAAAACACAATCATTTTTTTTTTCTCCCATTTTTCAGAAGCTGAATTCAAAGATCTATGACTTTTTCCATGTACACACAAGGGTTTTTTCTCTGAAATATAGTTCACACATTTCCCTACGTCCTCACAGATGTGGCTTATTAAGATGCTGATTAGACAGTATGATTATTGCACAGGTGTGCATTAGGCTGGCCACAATAAAAAGAAACAAGTTTTACAATATTGGCTTGGGGGAGGGGTAATAAAACCAATCAGTATCTGGTGTGTCCATAATTTGCCAGTCTGCCAGCCGCACTGCACAGTGAAAACCGGAAATAATCCATAAGGAGAACACCTTTCCAACGTGCCAAACCCCATAGAGTGTGAGCATTTGCCCACTGAAGTTGGACCTGCAGTCAGATAGATTACCTGGTGAATACGAGGAGCAGCAGAGGAGCTTCCCTGAGATGTTTCTGACAGTTTGTGCAGAAATTCTTTGGTTTTGCACTGATTGTTGCAGCCGCTCTCTGGGCGGCCGGTCTCAGACGATCTTGGAAGTGAAGACGCTGGATGTGGAGGTCCTGGGCCGGTGTGGTTACATGTGGTCTGTGGTTGTGACGCCGGTTGGATGTACTGCCAAATTCTCTGAAACATCTTTGGAGACGGCTTATAATAGAGAAATTCATGGGAATAGCTCTGGTGGACATTCCTGCAGTCAGCTGCCAATTGCACACAGTGGCATTGTGCTGTGTGATAAAACTGCATATTTTACAGTGTCCTTTTATTGTGGCCAGCCTAAGACACACCTGTGTAATAATCATGTTGGCCAGCCTAAGGCACACCTGTGTAATAATCATGTTGGCCAACCGAAGGCATACCTGTGCAATAATCATGTTGGCCAGCCTAAGGCACACCTGTGTAACTATATTGTCCAGCCTAAGGCACACCTGTACAATAATCATGTTGGCCAGCCTAAGGTACACCTGTGCAATAATCATGCAGTCTTATCAGCATCTTGATATGCCGTACCTGTGAGGTGGATGGATTATTATTCACAAAGCAGAAGCGCTCACTAACACAGATTTAGACTAATTTGTGAACAATATTTGAGAGAAAAAGTCTTAGATCTTTTAGTTCAGCTCATGAAAAATGGGAGCAAAAACAAAAGTGTTCAATCTATCTATCTATCTATCTATCTATCTATCTATCTATCTATCTATCTATCCCTCCCTCTATCTATCTATCTATCTATCTATCTATCTATCTATCTATCTATCTATCCCTCTATCTATCTATCTATCTATCTATCTATCTATCTATCTATCTATCTATCTATCCCTCCCTCTATCTATCTATCTATCTATCTATCCCTCTATCTATCTATCTATCCCTCTATCTATCTATCTATCCCTCTATCTATCTATCTATCCCTCTATCTATCTATCTATCCCTCTATCTATCTATCTATCTATCTATCTATCTATCTATCTATCTATCTATCTATCTATCTATCTATCTATCCCTCTATCTATCTATCTATCTATCTATCTATCCCTCCCTCTATCTATCTATCTATCTATCCCTCTATCTATCTATCTATCTATCTATCTATCTATCTATCTATCTATCTATCTATCCCTCCCTCTATCTATCTATCTATCTATCTATCTATCTATCTATCTATCTATCTATCTATCTATCTATCTATCTATCTATCTATCTATCTATCCCTCTATCTATCTATCTATCTATCTATCCCTCTATCTATCTATCTATCTATCCATGTATCTATCTATTATTAGCTATCTATCTATCATTATCTATCTGTTTGTATATCTATCTACCTACATCAAGTTGCAGGACGAATCACATATCTGGTATTAACCTTGGGAAATTTTTCCAAACTATCAATGATTCTTATCACTTAGAGGATGTTATCTTTAATATCTGTAGAAATTAAAAAAGTTCTCCTTTGCAAAGAATACCAAAGTCCTAAAATTCTAGAAAACTTCCTAAACTCAGACAGTGAGGTTTCCCCTTCTTTATTCTGTAATCCAAATGATGTGTACAGAAAACGCCCGGATTCACTGGCCTGTTACATGGTTGTATTTTATTCAAAATTTTATGGATATACAAGTAAAATATATCTTTGTACTGTGTTAGCCAGTAGAGATAAAAAAAAGTTTGTTTAAAAGAACTGAAGTCCTCAGTGGTTGATACCTTTTAATGGCTAACTGAAAAGATGGTAATAATAGCAGCTTTCCAGACTACTCAGGTCTCTTCATCAGGCATGGTATAACACAAAATCTGAAGAGTCACATATTTATACACAACAGGACATAGAATAGTGCAGTGAAAAAAAAACAAAAAAAAAAAACAAGTCCTGTGAAGCAAAACTATCACAATGCAAGGGGACATACTTTTATTTGTGGCCACAACAGTTTGCCCCCTTGCCATAGTGATAGTTTTGCTTCACAGGACTTGTTTGTATTTTTTTTTTACTGCACTATTCTATGTCCTGTTGTATATAAATATGTGACTCTTCAGATTTTGTGTTATACCATGCCTGATGAAGAGACCTGAGTAGTTTGGAAAGCTGCAATTATTACCATCTTTTCAGTTAGCCATTAAAAGGTATCAACCACCGAGGACTCTCAGTTCTTGTAACCCCTTTAGGACGAAGCCAGTTTTGTACTTAATGCCCAGGCCATTTTTCGCAATTCTGACCAGTGTCACTTTATAGGGTTATAACTCTGGAACGCTTCAATGGATCCCGGTGATTCTGAGATTGTTTTTTCGTGACATATTGGGCTTCATGTTAGAGGTAAATTTAGGATGATTTTTTTTATTTTATTTGTGAAAAAATCTGAAATTTGTCAAAAAAATTAAAAATTTTGCAAGTTTCAAACTTTTAATTTTTATGCCCATAAACCGGAGAGTTATGTCACACAAAATAGTTAATAAATAACATTTCCCACTTGTCTACTTTAGATCAGCGCAATTTTTGAAACAAAATTTTTTGGGGTTAGGAAGTTAGAAGGGTTCAAAGTTCATCAGCAATTTCCCATTTTTTCAACAAAATTTACAAAACCATTTTTTTAGGGACCACATCCCATTTGATGTGACTTTGAGAGGCCTGGGTGACAGAAAATACCCAAAAGTGACACCATTCTAAAACCTGCACCCCTCAAGGTACTCAAAACCACATTCAAGAAGTTTATTAACCCTTCAGGTGCTTCACAGGAACTAAAGTAATATGGAATGAAAAAAAATAAAAATTAACATTTTACCTAAAAATGTTACTTTAGCACTAATTTTCTTACTTTTTCAAGAGGTAACACCAAAAATTGGACCTCACACTTTGTTACCCACTTTCTTATGAGCGCGCCGATACCCCAGATGTGGTCAGAAACCTTTGTTTGGGTAAATGGGAGGGCTCGGAATGAAAGGAGCAATATTTGAATTTTGGAAAGCAAAGTTGGCTGAAACAGATTGCGGGCACCATGTTGCTTTTACAGATCCCCTAAGGTACCTAAACAGCAGGAACCCCCCTCAAGTGACCCCATTTTGGAAACTAGACCCCTTAAGGCTTCTATCGAGGGGTATAGTGAGCATTTTGGACCCACAGGTACTTCACAGATTTTGTTAACGTTACTTTGTCATATTGAAAATTGTAATTTTTTTCTCAAAAATGTTGCTTTAGCATCAATTCTCTCACTTTTTCAAGAGGTAATTCCAAACATTTGACCCAAATGTTTGTTACCCACTTTTTTATGAGCGCGGTGATACCTCACATGTGGTCTGAAACCTTTGTTTGGACAAATGGGAGGGCTTGGAACGAAAGGAGCAATATTTGAATTTTGGAAAGGAAATTTGGCTGAAAAAGATTGCGGGCACCATGTTGCATTTGGAGGACCCCTAAGGTACGTAAACAGCAAAAAACCACCACAAGTGACCCCATATTGGAAACTAGGCCTCTCAAGGAATTTATCTAGATGTTTGGTGAGTACCCTGAACCCCTAGGTGCTTCACAGAAGTTTATAACGTTGAGCCATGAAAATAAAAAAATAAAATTTTACCACAAAATTGTTACTTCAACCAGGTAGCTTTTTTTTCACAAGGGTAACAGGAAAAAAATCACCATGAAATGTATTCTGCAATTTCTCCTGAGTTTGGTGATATCTTATATGTGGTGGAAATCAACTGTTTGGGCACACGGCAGGTCTTGGAAGGGAAGGAGTGCAATTTGACTGAACATTTGGCTGGAATAATTAGTGGACGCTATGTCGCATTTGGAAAGCCCCTAAAGTGCCTAAACAGTGGAGGCCCCCCACAAGTGACCCCATTCTGGAATCAAGAAACCTCAAGGCTTTTATCTAGGTGTATATTGAGCATTTTGAATCCACGAATACTTCACAGAATTTGATAAGCTTAGGTTGCCATATTGAAAATTTTCATTTTTTTCACAAAAATGTTTCTTTAGCATCACATTTCTCACTTTTTCAAGAGGCAACAACAAAACGTGGACCCCACAGGTTGTTATCCAATTTCTTGTGAGCGCAGGGATACCCCATATGTGGCCAAAAACCTCTGTTTGGATATATGGGAGGGCTTGGAATGGAAGGAGCACCATTTGAATTTTGGAAAAGTTGAAATAAATTGCGCGCACCATGTCACATTAGCAGGGCCTCTTGGGTACCTATACATTAGAAACCCCCCACAAGTGACTCCATTTTGGAAACTGGACCCCTCAAGGATTTTATTCAGGAGTATAGTAAGCATTTTGAATCCACAGGTACTTCACAAAAATGTTGCTGTAGCAACAAATTTCTCACTTTTAGGCTATGTGGCCATGATCCAGCCCACGATTTGGGTTCAGGCTGCTGTGGAGCTCTATGCTACCTGCAGAGAACACTCATCTCCGCAGCATAAATTGACACGCTGAGGCTCGGGAAGCTGCGCCACAGGTCGGTTTATGCTGCGGAGAAAAGAAGCACAGTGGGCACGGGATTTCTAAAAATCCTTCAACTGTGCTTCTACGCAGCGTTATGGACGCAGGGAAAACACTCTGCGCCCAAAACGCTGCAAACCCTGATTGTGGGCACATAGCCTAAAATGCTACAATGGATGAATGGATAGATGTCAAACATATATAACGTCCCACCCCCCTGCATAGTCTAAGCTGGCGCCCTTTAGTGCCTTTCATGTGGCACTAAAGGGTGCCTAGCCTTGTATTTAGCCCAAAAAGAAAAAAAAAATAATTAAAATAAATGACGTGGGGTCCCCCCTATTTTTGATAGCCAGCTAGGGTAAAGCAGACAGCTGTAGCCTGCAAACCACAGCTGACAGCTTCACCTTGGCTGGTGATCAATTTGGAGGGCTCCCCAAGCTGTTTTTTTTTTTTTTAATTATTTATAAATAAATAATTAAACAAACAAAACAAACGTAGGGTCCCCCCAAATTAGATCACCAGCCAAGGTGAAGCTGACAGCTGGGGTCTGGTATTCTCAGGGTGGGAAGAGCCATGGTTATTGGACTCTTCCCAACCTAAAAATAGCAGGCCACAGCCGCCCCAGAAGTGGCGCATCCATTAGATGCGCCAATTCTGGCGCTTCGCCCCAGCTCATCCCGCGCCCTGGTGCGTTGGCAAACGGGGTAATAAATGGGGTTGATACCAGGTGTGTAATGTCACCTGGCATCAAGCCCAGCAATTAGTTATGTCACGGCGTCTATCAGATACCCGACATAACTAATTGACAGTAATAAAAAAAAAAATTGACAACAAAAAAAAATTTATTTGAAAAAACACTCCCCAAAACATTCCCTGATTGAACAATTTATTGAAAAAAAAAAAAAAAAAAAAATCCGCTGTAATCCATTTGGACGTCCCACGTCGACTCTGGACCTTCTAGAATATGGGGGATACGTTCAGGGAACGTATCCCCCATTTTCTAGTATTGCAGACCCTCCATTTGAGGAGAGTGGGTGCAAAGAATCTGCACCCACTCTTCCCGGGTCACAGCTGCAGTGTGCCGAGCAGCAGCAGCCGCCAGCGTTCTGAACACAGGAAGCTGACAGCCGCGCTCTGCACATGTGACCGGCGTCTGCTGAGAAGGAGCCGGAGGAGGGGGCCGCGGGGGATCAGCGCTCCGACAGGTATGTATGACACCGGGGGGGATAGGGGGGGACCCGGCAGGGCCTAGGGAGCAGGTTTCTGTCGCATGTGTTATGGCACATACGACAGAAACCATACGAAAAGTGTAAATGCGGCCAGCGCGCTGCTGTGCTCGCCGGTGCGCGCGGCCATCTTGGATTTTCGGGAGGGGGTTGGGGGTCGGGGGGGCACTTTGGGGATACCGAGGGGACCGGAGGGAACCGGGAAAAAGATTTATCTCCCTTCTGGCATGTTTGATCATGCCAGATGGGAGATAAATCATTTTTTACCGGCGCGGTCATTTACTATAACTTGATGATCGGTATACGGTGTATACCGGTCATCACGTGACTGGGGACCGGAAAAACCGGCCCGAATCATGATCTCCAGGGTCTCAGCTACCCCCGGCAGCTGAGACCCCGGAAATTTTGTGACTCTGGGGGGCGCTAGACCCTTTTTTCCGACCGCCGTTAAAAAGCGGCAGAAAGGAATAAGTACCCTAATTTGTCGCCGTTAAAAGGCGTATCGGCGGTTGTTAAGGGGTTAAACAAACTTTTTTTATGGATATACAAGAAGACTGTTTAGGAGAACCTATGGATTAGTCACTCGAAGTCCAGGGGATCCAAAGTGGCCGTATACTGTAGATACCTAGTACCAGCCTTAAGGGGGCTTTACACGCTGCGACATCGCTCAAGCAAACTCGTTGGGGTCACGGCATTTGTGACGCACATCCGGCCGCTTTAGCGATGCCGTTGCGTGTGACACCTTTGAGCGATTTTGCATCGTTGCAAAAACATGCAAAATCGCTCATCGCTGACATGGGGGTCCATTCTCTAATATCGTTTCTACAGCAGTAACGAAGTTGTTCCTCGTTCCTGCGGCAGCACACATCGCTGTGTGTGACGCCGCAAGAGCGAGGAACATCTCCTTACCTGCCTCCACCGGCAATGAGGAAGGAAGGAGGTGGACGAGATGTTACATCCCGCTAATCTCCACCCCTCCGCTTCTATTGGACGGCGGATCAGTGACGCTGCTGTGACGTCGCTGTGACGCTGAACGAACCGCCCCCTTAGAAAGGAGGTGGTTCGCCGGTCACAGCAACATCGCAGGGCAGGTAAGTAGTGTGACGGGTCTGGGCGATGTTCTGCGCCACGGGCAGCGATTTGCCCATGTCGCACAACCGATGGGGATGGGTGCACTCGCAGCGTGTAAGGCGGCCTTTACTCTTCATCACACATTGAGAGTCCTAGGTGAGGGCTGGGTGAGGAGCAGCTGCACATTTTAGAACATTGGCATGCAGTCCATTGAAATGCATTGCATCCGTGTATAAAATCCATTACATTGTGGCTGCACTAATGTATCTTGATATTGTGTAGCTGCTCTACAGATCACTGTAGATATCATATAACCAATTTTATATTTCTGAGTCATGATGGGTCAAGATATAGTTTTCTAGGTACCATTTTGGGGGGACATCTGTCACGGGGTCCTTCTTCGATATCACAGAATAAACAGAGCGAGAGATCAGTGAGCAATCCAAAGAACATTTATTCCAAACAAAATCAGAAGGTTCATAAAACTAATCCACCACACAGAGGGTAAAGTAGTCCAGTAATGGCATAAATGTCCTGAGGATGAGTCACAAATCTCCAGCAGTCCTTTTCCAGGGAAATTGGGGTTTCTGAACTGCTCTCTGGGGTGCTACCTGTGCTGCAGCTTCTCCCCCCCAGAGGATCAATCTTCTTCCTTGTCTCTTGAAGTTTTCGGACAGACTGAACAATCTCCCAGGTAAACAGAGAGTTTAAGTGGATCCCAGGCTCCCCTCCCCCAGACGTAGGAACAAAAGCCCAAAAGGGATGATCAACCTAAAGCAACAGGACAATGTACACAGAAAGGACAGAGCACCACGCCCAGAATACGAACCCACACAAAACTACACACAACCGCCCATATTCCACCATCACAGCATCTTTTTTTTTTTAAAAAAAAAATTCTTTATACCATTTTTTCATGGAAAAGTGACCAAAACACAGTTATTCTGGCAATTTTTGTTACATTTTATGGGATAATTCATTACAGATTCAATATTTGTACTATTTTTTTTCTTTTGGACGTGGTTTTGTGTTGAACTTGGTATAGGAATTACAAGCCTTTTATTTACTTGGCGTGATTATTTTTTTGTAACGCCTTAATATTTATTTTTATTATGGTGCTTAATTCTCCACCCTTCTGATGACTGATATAATACACTGCAATACTGGTAGTACATGTATTCCAGCATGTTACAACTGCAGGTTTTACACTGTCACACAGCATGTTAGCGTCTGTAGTGGCAACCATAAGCTTCATTAGAGCAACCAACGAAATCCCACCATCACCCTGCACAGAAGAGCGCTGCTCCTTACACACCATGGCTGCACCATGTTAAACTACCACAATTGGCGCGGACACAGCTGAGCTTTGTACAGCGGTTGGTGGGAGCACCTACTGACAGTATTGTATGCAGAACTTACAGTGGATGTTGGGAAGGGTTTCAATTGAACATCCAACTGTGAATTCCATGGTTTAATAATCTAATTAGGTTTGAAATTTTGTTATGATTGTTTTAAGTATCTTTACAGCAGTCAGAGCTTTGTTTTTCTGCTTTTAGAAAGATCCAAGCCCCTACAAAGACATATAAATGATAACATACTGACTGCAGCCACCTCTTGAGGGAACCTAGGAACTGCCTGCAGCTTCTACTAGAAGGAGCCTAGGAACTGCCTGCAGCCACCACTAGAAGGAGCCTAGGAACTGCCTGCAGCCACCACTAGAAGGAGCCTAGGAACTGCCTGCAGCCACCACTAGAAGGAGCCTAGGAACTGCCTGCAGCCACCACGAGAAGGAGCCTAGGAACTGCCTGCAGCCACCACTAGAAAGAGCCTAGGAACTGCCGCAGCCACCACTAGAAAGAGCCTAGGAACTGCCTGCAGCCACTACTAGAAAGAGCCTAGGAACTGCCTGCAGTCACTACTAGAAAGAGCCTAGGAACTGCCTGCAGCCACCACTAGAAGGAGCCTAGGAACTGCCTGCAGCCACCACTAGAAGGTGCCTAGGAACTGCCTGCAGCCACCACTAGAAGGAGCCTAGGAACTGCCTGCAGCCACAACTAGAAGGTGCCTAGGAACTGCCTGCAGCCACTACTAGAAAGAGCCTAGGAACTGCCTGCAGCCACTACTAGAAGGAGCCTAGGAACTGCCTGCAGCCACCACTAGAAGGAGCCTAGGAACTGCCTGCAGCCACTACTAGAAAGAGCCTAGGAACTGCCTGCAGCCACTACTAGAAAGAGCCTAGGAACTGCCTGCAGCCACCACTAGAAGGAGCCTAGGAACTGCCTGCAGCCACCACTAGAAGGTGCCTAGGAACTGCCTGCAGCCACCACTAGAAGGAGCCTAGGAACTGCCTGCAGCCACAACTAGAAGGTGCCTAGGAACTGCCTGCAGCCACTACTAGAAAGAGCCTAGGAACTGCCTGCAGCCACTACTAGAAGGAGCCTAGGAACTGCCTGCAGCCACCACTAGAAGGAGCCTAGGAACTGCCTGCAGCCACTACTAGAAAGAGCCTAGGAACTGCCTGCAGCCACCACTAGAAAGAGCCTAGGAACTGCCTGCAGCCACTACTAGAAGGAGCCTAGGAACTGCCTGCAGCCACCACTAGAAGGAGCCTAGGAACTGCCTGCAGCCACCACTAGAAGGTGCCTAGGAACTGCCTGCAGCCACTACTAGAAGGAGCCTAGGAACTGCCTGCAGCCACCACTAGAAGGAGCCTAGGAACTGCCGCAGCCACCACTAGAAGGAGCCTAGGAACTGCCTGCTGCCACCACCAGAAGGAGCCTAGGAACTGTCTGCAGCCACCACTAGAAGGAGCCTAGGAACTGCCTGCAGCCACCACTAGAAGGATCCTTTAAACTGTCTGCGGACACCACTTGAGGAAGCTTAGGAACTGCCAGCATTCACCACTAGAGAGAGCATAGGAACTAACTTCTAAGTACTATAAATTGAATTCAATAATAACACGGTATTCTGTAAGACCATGCACTCCATCAAGTGATGACTGCAGGAACCCTGAAATTTTACCTTAATTTGTCACCATTTTTTCCTGCATTACCCTATATAATTAACTAGAGAAAGTAATATTGTTTAAAAAAAAAAAAGTTAAACAATATATTTTTTTTTAGAAGTGCAGCACACTTTATAAAAAGTAATCTGGTTGGTGTCTTTAGGGAAGAATCATGCAGTCCTAGCCCCAACCCTAGTAAGAAGATCGCACCACGGGACCAAAGCAACGCTGAAAAAAATTGCGACAATCCCGGGCAGCTGCAGGCTGCAATTTTTAGGCTGGGGGTGGCCCAATAAGCATGAGTGTTCCCAGCCTGAGAATACCAGCTCCCAGCAGTCTACATTACCTTGACTGGTTATCAAAAATAGGGGAAGACTGGGGGCAGGGGACTTAGGTTTAAAGCACCACCCTAGCTATGGAAAAAAAAATGCTGGAGGGGTGCTTTTAATCCATCATTTCTTAAGATTGTAAATATATATATAAACAAAAAGTATAAATTTTTTTCCTAATGATTACAAAAGAAAAGGAGGATCCTTGGAACAGGAAACATTCACATCATCCCCTCATCTGAGATCAATTATAAATATAACGACAGCGAAGATTTAGATAAAGAAAACAAATTGATCCTTCAGTCACACGCTCCTACTCTTGGGCCGAGCCTGACAGTCAACCGCATCTGACATTTCCTTGTCTATATGTGAATGATGATTGCCCCGAGGTGACTTATTACATGAGGTTCAGAATCTAAAATGAGCCACAACAACAAGTTACAAGAGAAAAAAAACAAACAAACAAAAAAAAATCTCCGCTTCTGACGGCTTTACGTGCCGCAGCTTGGCATTTTATTATCGCCGTCTGCCTTTATTTTAATTTTTTACTCCGCAACACAATAAGGTCAAAGAGCCTGACACTGGGAAACAAAGATTTATTGATTCTTCCATTTAAAGAGAAATGTCAGATACGAGTAACGCCGCTTCCTAGGAGAACGAGCCATAAACTTACAGGAGAGAAATTCTGCAGGCAAAATATTCTGCTTCTTTCATGCAATCTGTTCCATCGGGCTGATAAGGTTGGACCGTTGCTTTTCATCTTTTCATTTGTAAATATTGTATTTGTCCCATTCTGCCTCTGTCACTTCTTGAGGTATTATCTGTCTCAGACACATAGAGATGCTTTTGGTCACCAGAGCAATTTGGTCTGGGAGGGATAGAACAGATGACGAGGATGGAACATTGTTACTTTTGTCAAATGGAACTTGAATTTAACAGATAAAGGATCACGGAGCTCGAGACCGGAATATGAAATCATTTCTCCTTGTCATCTTCAAACTTTTGACAAGTGATCAGATTAAACACGATCAAAGAGACAGAAGTTTCGATTTGTTCTCTAGCTTTTGAACTGACTTTAAAAGAGGCAGATGTGGGAAGAGGAATGCTGAGATGAGTGGTGGGTTCTAGACTTTGGAACATAAAGTTAAAAGGGGTGGTTCACCCATATTTTTTATTGTCTAGTTCGATATTATTATTGAGAAACAATCTTTCTCTCAAATACCTTGTGTTGGCAATAGTGCCTGTGAGAGGCACTAATGCAAACCGCTGTTCCCTGCTCCGGTGACGTCACGTCAAGTTCCGCACACGTCACATCCGTGCAGCCGGCTGCAATCTTCCTGACTCACTGAGCTGTGGGCGGTGTTTCATTGCTTGTCACAACCAATCTGCTCCCTCCTCCCTCCTCTTCCTGAGTCGGTGGTCAATGGCAGGCATTACACAAGGTGGTTAAGGCTCAGGGTATGTTCTCTTTGTGCGCAACCTTAAGACTTTCTCAGTTAAACATGGAACGTTTGGGCTGTAGATGATAAAGAGCAGAAGATCAGAATATATTGATTTCATCTACAGTCTGATGAATAAATGACTAGACTAAGACCAAGATGAATATCATGAAAAAGTTAATTTATTTCAGTAATACAACCTTTTTCTACCACACTTTTTCCTTCCACTCAACTTTCCATTAATATGCTTGGATACAGCACTTTGTCAACAGCCAGCTTCTTTAGCAATGACCTTTTGTGGCTTACCCTCCTTCTGGAGTGTGTCATCTGTCAAGTCAGCAGTCTTCCCCATGATTGAGTAGCCTATTGAACCAGACGAAGGGACCATTTTAAACACTTAGGGGTACTTTGCACGCTGCGAGATCGCTAGCCGATTGTAGCGATGCAGAGCACGATAGTCCCCGCCCCCGTCGCAGATGCGATATCTTGTGATAGCTGCCGTAGCGAACATTATCGCTACGGCAGCTTCACACGCACTTACCTGCCCTGCGACGTCGCTCTGGCCGGTGACCCGCCTCCTTCCTAAGGGGGAGGGTCGTGCGGCGTCACAGCGACGTCACACGGCAGGCGGCCAATAGAAGCAGAGGGGCGGAGATGAGCGGGACGTAAACATCCCGCCCACCTCCTTCCTTCCTTATTGCAGGCGGGACGCAGGTAAGGAGATGTCCCTCGCTCCTGCGGCTTCATACACAGCGATGTGTGCTGCCGCAGGAACGACGAACAACATCGTACCTGTCGAGGCAGCGAAATTATGGAAATGACCGACACTACACAGATCACCGATTTTCGATGCTTTTGTGATCGTTTATCAGTGCTTCTAGGCTTTACACTTTCGATTTGACCCAGACGAGATCGCAGTAGCGATGTCGCAACGTGCAAAGTACCCCTTAGGAAGCCTTTGCAGGTGTTTTAATGACTTTTGGGTTTTCATTGGCTGTAAGCCATAATCATCATCATTAACAGAAATACTTCCACAGGCTTTTTAGTGGAGGCACTGTCAATGATAAACCCCATGGATGTAGTCAAAGGGTCTTGAAAAGTGAAACGTCATTACGAGGGTTATAAAAAGCAATATCTGATGGCAATTACAGCTCCTGTTCTTTTAGAAGACCACTCATCTAGAAGACCATTTATCACTACAATGTTAGGGTAGTTGTATCAAAGAGGCTTCCCTGACTATAGTGCACTTGCCTCCCGGTCCAGCCATGCCCCCTCCTCTGATAAGCAGCTCACTGTCAATATACAGTGTACACAGAGGAGAAAGAGACAAGGTCTATGTGAAACAAACAAAGAGAGGGGTGATAACAGGCAGCACCGGATTCATAAAAAACAATTCTTTATTAGATCAGAATAATTAAAAAAAATTAAAACAAGCCCGATGGGATATGTGGTATATTATACATATAAATCACAATGTCCTTACTCAGACATTTCATGAGCTGATGATAATATAAATTTTTAATATTGTTTTTTTGAAAGACAAGATCCACCCCTGCTGTACTGTGTTATAATCCGGGACAGCTCTAGAGAATATGTGCGATGAGTATTGTCCCCACCCCCCATATTTTTCAGACACTAAACATGTAGATATTGCCTGCCAATCATGGTAATGCCATAGCTATGTTGGCTACTGGCCTAACAGTGATTGGATAGCCGCATTGTGTCATCGGGTCTTATATGAGACTGGGGCGTGCGATGCTCAGCACACTGCAGTTCACGGAGAGTTGATATAGGAAGGAGAGCTTAGATTAGAGCAGACATATAGGCAGTGTTATACACTTGCATACTTTAATGCCTTTCATGTGGCACTAAAGGGTGTTTTTTGCCTGGTTTAACCTAATAAATAAGTAATATAAAAAATTATGTGTATTCCCCCCTATTTTTGCTAACCAGCAAAGGTAAATTAGACAGCTGGGGGCTGATATTTTTAGGGTGGGAAGGCCATGATTATTTGGCCCTCCCAGCCTAAAATTAGCAGCTGGCAGCCACCCAGAAGTTGCGCATCCATTGGATGCATCTATTCTGGAGCTTTACCCGGCTCTTCCCAATTGCCCTGGAGCGTAGGCGGGTAAAGGCCAAATAACCATACACATTCCCAGCCTGATAATACCAGCCCCCAGCTGTCTGCTTTACCTTGGTTGGTAATCAAAAATGTAGGGAACCCCACTTTTTTTTTTAATCACTTCATTTTTACTTCCCAGCAGTGACCTGAGAGTCAGAGATGCCTCCAGGCGTCTTCCCCATGCACTTCTTGGGCCTCCACTATCCCGTAGGTTGGTCTGCCGTAAAATTGCTTAAGTTTCCCATAGACTTCCATTATATTCGAATCGAGCGGGTCCGAGCATCGAACTTGCTCGATTCCAGTAATAATGACTCGAGCAATTTAGTGTTCAATCATCATCACTACTGTCTTTTGATGACAATTTAATACTAAATTTGTTAAATAGTGGATAATTTAAATTTTAGTTCCATAAAGCTTTAATTTATTTAAAAAAATTATACGTTTTTTTTGCATTTATTTTTGTATTTTATGTCATTGTAACAATAGCTGAAATCTTTTACATATTGCTGTTTATAGTACGGTATTGACAATGGATGTGGGAGGCAGACAGACAGGCAGTAATGGCACAGGAGAAAGACAGAGAACGATTCATCTGCTTAAAAAGACAGACTGAATATATAAAGCGGAGGATCGTCCTTTTGTGGAGATTCTATTCTATTCGGCCATTTCTGAGTTACCTTGGTTCCCTGGTTCAGAGTGGGTGAAAACCATTGATGGCTACAGGGTTAGAGTTACATCTCAGGAATATAGAGGCCCCAGACTTTGCCCATCAAGTAGGAGAACCTTAAAGGGCACTTGTTACATTGAGGATGGGGTCTAATCTGCCGACATCATGTTATAGACCAGGAGGAGCTAAGCAGATTGATATATAGTTTTGTTGAAAAAGATTCAGTTTATTTTTTATTATATTAATTTTCCTACTGTATCTGCTCTTTCTTTGATTAGGAGTCCGGTGGGTGGTGCTAATCAGTGACCGCCTCCCACTGGACTCCTAAGGATAGATATTTAAATGAATAAAATTCAAATTTTTGTCAAAAAACTATTTATTGACCTCCTCCGCTCATTCTGCTCTATAACCTACTGCCTCGCTTGTTTTCAATTTTTTGGATCTGGGGATGTATGAAGGATTAATTTATTTAATTAATAAAACTTAACATTTAAGTTATGGAGAAAGCTGGAGACAGGGGCTCCTAGACTAACACTCAGGCTAGGGCGGCCCTAGCTATCCCTGATCTCAGAGTTATCTCTGTTGTGAATGTCATCCGAGGGGGTGATGGTTTGGAGCTCCCTCTGGTGGTCAGGACTGGAGGTGAAGCTGACTGTGACTCAACAGGTGTGGGAGTTAATTGGGAGTTTGGGAAGTCCAATTGCAGATCAGCCTGGGCTATATAGAAGAGCAGTGTCTGCTGGCTGGGGTCGGCGTTAGATGTTTTTCCTCAGTCTCTGAATTGGCTTGGAGTTGGTCCTTCCATTTATCCTGTGCCTGTTCCATTCCAGATAAGTTGCAAGTTCTTGGCTTTATTGCCTGATCCACACCTAAGGGTGTTAGTGTTTCTTTGCATTTTGCTTAAAGTCTGTTTTCTTGCAGGAGAGGAATTGTCTTTCTGTTTTGATGAGCATGGGGGTTCCCCCTCTGCAGGCCCCAGTGCAAGAAAAGGGAGATTCTCCCTGTTCTATTTGATTATTTGCACTTTTGTATTTTTTGTGGGTTTTTTTGGTATTTTGTTTCTCTCATTATTTACAAGAGTACCTGATATAGTGGGGAAGAGTCCGTGTGGTCTCAGTATTTTTTATTATCAGGAGATTGGTATTTTTTGCTGGGTTTTTTTGCTGGCCGCAATCAGTTATCTGTCCTGTCCTGTTCTATGTAGGAAGTTGGGCCTCGCCTTGGCTAATCTATATTACCCATCTGTGTATTGTGTTTTCTTACATCACCGTTGGCTTTATATGTTGGGGGCTTGCTATTCCTTTGGGGACTACTCCGAGGCAAGATAGGTTTCCTCATTTCTATCTGTAAGGTGTAGTAAGTTTCTTTGGCTGTGACGAGGCATCTAGGTCTGTTTAGGAACGCTCCATGGCTACTTTGAGTGTGGTCTGACAAATAGGGGATTGTGGTCAGCTCAGGCTCCAACTACTCTTGTGTTTTTCTGCTGATGGGATTTTTGTGATCGCCCACGGTGATCAGATCATAACATACCTCTGAAGTTGAGGATGTCTGAGCCGCCTTCCTGACCCTGCTGCTGGCCAGCCTTGATCTTATAACCCATCCCTCCCTACCTAACCCAGGAGAGTCCCGGGAAAGGAGTATGATTAAACCAACAGAGATAGACAAACAGAGGAAACCAAAACTCTATCTCATACAGAGGTATAAGACAATAAGAGATAAGAAAATAAGAGCAGGGAGGAAACTACAAGATGATGGGAGAACCCCACAACAACTCTAAGCACCACGCAATATAATCACCAGCAGGAGTGGGACACAACAGCACACAGACCAGCATAGCAATAAACTTGTCAACATGGGAAGACAGATTCCACCTTCTTAAAAAGGTGGGAAGCAAATGTGATAGGTTTACAACAACATGTGATTCCAGAGGTAACCAGCAGGCTAGAAGACCATGAATGAGCACACAACTGGTCAACACCCGAGCCTGTCTGTGTAACTCAGAAACACCAGAGAAACCTTAGTGTGGAGTGTCAGAATCTGTAGTGTGAACAGCGTCTGATACCGCCATGACACTCGGCTAGTGTTGAGCAAAGCTCCAACAATGAAACGTTCGACAAGTAATACAAGCCCAAAAAGCATTATTTGTCACCCAACCTGGCATACTTTTTGGCTCACTTGTTTTTAATGCTTTGATTATGTCAGTCTTTACTGCAATCCTGGCATTCTATTCATGATCCAGGAGGCTCTGGCTGAACAGACGTCAAGGTTGGCACAGGTAGGTGAACATTTGATGCATAGTAGTAGGGAAAAACCTTTAGGCTCCCTGGAATAACTCTTACGATTAGCCATGTAGCACAATACTGGTATTTGCATCTGTGTAACGTAGAGGTTTTCGAGTCAAACTAATCTCTTTCTGCATAAAACCCATCAGCAATGTGTGAAGCTGCTTTTATTATAGAGATATTCTCCGTTCTCAATCCCCATCAGATGTTCTCAGCAATAATACAGGGACGGATGAGTCTGGCGTGCTGCAAAAGTACAGGAAAATATTGGAGGAGTGTTTATCTCGGCGTGTAAGAGCACAAACTTCTGAGCAGGAATGTAGGAGGAACATCTGCTTTCTAATAAGGAAGAAGCTATAGAAGAAGGTTCCAATGTCTTATGAATGTAACACATATGATCTCACGATCCTGTCTGTCTGCAAAAAAGGCAGAAAAAATAGTGCAAATTGCACCAAATTTATCAAACTTTTAGCCAAGGAAAAATAAATTGGGTGCAAGACACTTAACGCCTTAAACCATTTTTTTCTGTATTGTTTAAATCAGGTTTATTGTGTTTGTTATTTTTAATTTTTTCTTTTTTTTTAATCTAAATTTGTGATCTTTATAAATTGGCCACTTTTTTTTTTTTAGATCCCTTCCTGTCCATTTAGGAAGAGTTTTCAGCAGTTGCCTTGTCATCAGAGACAGGATTACAAGGGATCAAAACCTCATCCGGGTGCTTCACAGGAACTAAAGCAATGTGGAAGGAAAAAAATACAAATTTTACTTCCTCCCACAAAAATGTTATTTAGCCCCAAATTTTTCATTTTCACAAGGGTACAAGGAGAAATTGCACTATTCAATTTGTTGAGCAATTTCTCCTGAGTATGCCGATACCTCATATGTGATGGAAGTCTACTGTTTGAGCGCACGGGAGGGCTCAGAAGGGAAGAAGCGCCAGTTGACTTATTGTCTGGAATAGATAGCGGTTGCCGTGTTGCGTTTGGAGACCCCCTGAGATGCCTAGACAATGATGCTCCAACACAAGTGACGCCATTTTGGAAACATGACTCCTCAAGGAATTTATACACCTCCATGTCACGTTTGGAGACCCCCTGAGATGCCTAGACAATGAAGCTCCAACACAAGTGACCCCGTTTTGGAAACTAGACTCCTCTTATACACCCCCGTGTCGCATTTGGAGACCCCCTGAGATGCCTAGACAATGACGCTCCAACACAAAGAACCCCATTTTGGAAGCTAGACCCCTCAAGGAATTTATACACCTTGAAGCCCAGGTGCTTCACAGAATTTAATTGAGAATGAAAAAAAATAACACAAAAATGTTTTTTTAATCCCTATTTTTCCCTTTTACAAGGTTAATAGGAGGAAGTGGGCCATAAAATTTCTTGTGCAAGTTCTCCTGAGGACATGGATGGCCCATATCTGGTGGAAATCTACTGTTTGGCCGCACGGCAGGGCTCGGAAGGGAAGGAGAGCTACTCTGGCTGGAATAGATTGCTGACACTATGTCACATATGAAGATCACCTCACATGACAAAACAGCAAAACCCTCTACCCCCCTCACCGCAACATGTGAACCCATCATGGAAACTACACCTCTCGAAGAATTCATCTAGTGATGTAGTGAGCAATTTTAACACTCAGGTGATTTACAGAATTGTAAAACATTGGGCTGTAAGTATATATATATATATATATATATATATATATATATATATTCCACTAAAATGTTGTTTTGGCACCAAAGTTTGAATTCTCCAATACAGAAGGGTACGAGCATGATATTGGAGTTCAGATTTAGCTGGAATGGTTTAGGGGTGCTATGGCACATTGGAAGAGCCTCTAATCTACCAAAAAAGCAGAGCTTCCCAATAAGTGACCCCATTTTACAAACTGCACCTCAATGAATTCTTCCAGGGGTGTAGTGAGCACATTGACACCACAGGTGTGTCACAAAATGTTATACTTATTGGGTGGTAAAGAAAAAATAATTACATTTTTACCAGTCAAATGTTGTTTTAGCCCTAGATTTCGAATTTTCACAAGAGAAATAGGTAAAAAAAAAGGCCCCATAATGTGTGACACAATTTCTCCTGAATGTGGCAATACCCCACATGTGACTGTACAGTACTGTTTTGCCTCATAGTTTGCGGACTCCATTAGCAGAGCCCCTACGTGCAAGAACAGCAAAACCCCCTCATTTTGGAATTACAACCCTCTGGGAATTCATCTATGGGTATAGTGACGATTTTGTCACTGGGAAATTTTCGTGGAGTCAAACGCAATGAAAGTTGCAGAATTTAAAATTGCAAATAAGCACTTGTAGTGCCCAGTACATTGTAGTGTCTGTACATTGTACCCAGCTTGTGCTTCTGGAGACACACATCCCATAAATAAGCAGGCATCCTCAATACAGAAATGCCAACGTGGACGTTAACTGTGGTTTAGGCACATTGTGGTGTTAAGAGAGGAAGAGAAATTTGGATTTAGGAGTGCAGACTTTGTTGGATTACTTTTTTTTTTTTTTAGAGGGGGGCACAGGATAAAGTGCTTCTCCAGAGGCTTTTTGGTGCCAGTAACGTGAAAGCCCCCTATATTTCTGTTAAAAGATGACGAACCTGAGTGGGGACTTTTTGTGTTTTTGTGGGCTGAGTAGAAAGCTATTTGTGGAAATATGAGGTACAAAACATTTTGGATCAGTTCACATTTATCTTGTGCTCTATGCTGAGCATTTACAACTGGGTTTCCATCTACATCTCCGAAATACATGATTCAGGTGAAACCCCTGATAGATCCATTCACTATAATGAGGCAGCAGAGTTACTCCAGACTCCATTTGGCTCTATTCAGCAGTGTCCTTCTTTTCAAAGAAGTTAATGCCTAAAAAGAAGTGTAAAGAGATGGACACCGTCAAATCATAGGCCAGATGGTAAGTCAAAGTGACACTCTCTGGCTCATTACAGTGTATTTTGCTTTGGAAATTTTGTCTGAATTACATTTTTCAAAGATTTACACATAGTTCCCAATGTAAGTGCTCAGCATAGAGCGCAGAATAAATATGAGCCGCGCTGTACTACGATCTTTGGGAGCCAGAATGCACAAATCAACAGGAGTTGAAGAATTTGCTTTATTTATTTGTTTTTTCCTCAGGTTAGTACAAGTACAGCAATACCAGATTTATATACTTGTTTTAGGTTTGGCGACTATCACACTAAAATAAAATGCTGTTTTGCAAAATAAAGGTTTTTACATCATTGAATTTTGAAGGCTATAGTTTTTTTGTATTTTTCTGCCGACAGTCATGTGAGGCCTTTTTTATTTTGCAGGATGAGTTGGAGTTTTTATTGGTACCATTTTGGGCCATATAATATTTTTTGATCGCTTTCTATTCCACTTTTTGTGAGGCAAAATCAAAAAGAAACAGCAGCTCAGGAATTGTTGTTTTTTTTGTTGTTTTTTTTATGCCGTTCACAGTGTTGTAAAAGTGATAAGACAGCTTTATTTTTAGGGTCAGCATGATTACAGTGATTCAACATTTACAAATTTTTATGTTTTGACACTTTTACACCATAAAAACAATTTTATAGAGAAAAAAATTGTTTTTGCATTGCTGTATTCTGGGAGCTGTAACTTTTATAATTTTTTGCTCATGGAGTTGTATCGTGGCTTGTTTTTTGCCAGACAAGATCACATTTTCAGCCGTACCATTTTTATTTATTGATGACTCTTTGATTACATTTTATTCCCTTTTTTTGTCAGCTGTATAATAGAAATATTTTTTGCTAAGTAAATATGCACTTCTTTGTATATTTTTGTTTTTACATAAATATACAAATATTATATATATATATATATATATATATATATATTAGCTGTAGTACACGGGCGTTGCCCGGGATAGTAACTGTCACTCTGTCTCTCTACCAGTCTCTGTCTGTGTGTCGCTGTCTGTCTCTGTCTGTCTCACTGTCTGTCTTTCTTTGTCTGTCTGTGTGTATGTCTCTATCTGCCTGTTTCTATCTCACTGTCTGTATTTGTATCAGTCTATCTGTCTCCATCTTTGTGTTTGTCTCTATATGTGTGTCTGTCTGTCTCTCTCTTTCCCTGTCTGTCTCTTTCCCTGGCTGTCTCTTTCCAGGGCTGTCTCTTTCCAAATCTGTCTCTTTCCCTGTCTGTCTCTTTCCAGGGCTGTCTCTTTCCAGGGCTGTCTCTTTCCAGGGCTGTCCCTTTCCAGGGCTGTCTCTTTCCAGGGCTGTCTCTTTCCAGGGCTGTCTCTTTCCCCGTCTGTCTCTTTCACCGTCTGTCTCTTTCCAGGGCTGTCTCTTTCCAGGGCTGTCTCGTTCCAGGGATGTCTCTTTCCAGGGCTGTCTCTTTCCAGGACTGTCTCTTTCCCCGTCTGTCTCTTTCACAGTCTGTCTCTTTCCAGGGCTGTCTCTATCCAGGGCTGTCTCTTTCCTGGGCTGTCTCTTTCCCGGGCTGTCTCTTTCCCCGGCTGTCTCTTTCCCCGGCTGTCTCTTTCCCCGGCTGTCTCTTTCCCCGGATGTCTCTTTCCCCGGATGTCTCTTTCCCCGGATGTCTCTTTCCAGGGCTGTCTCTTTCCAGGGCTGTCTCTTTCCAGGGCTGTCTCTTTCCAGGGCTGTCTCTTTACCCATCTGTCTCTTTGTAGGGCTGTCTCTTTCCAGGGCTGTCTCTTTCCAGGTCTGTCTCTTTCCAGGTCTGTCTCTTTGCCCGTCTGTCTCTTTCCAGGGCTGTCTCTTTCCAGGGCTGTCTCTTTGCCCATCTGTCTCTTTGCCCATATGTTTCTTTCCAGAGCTGTCTCTTTGCCCGTCTATCTTTTTCTCCGTCTGTCTCTTTCCAGGGCTGTCTCTTTCCAGGTCTGTCTCTTTCCCCGTCTGTCTCTTTCCAGGTCTGTCTCTTTCCAGGTCTCTCTCTTTCCAGGTCTGTCTCTTTGCCCGTCTGTCTCTGTCTGTCTGTCTCTTTCTCTCTCTCTCTCTCTGTAGCCTGTAGCTCTTACCTCCATTAAGTTTAATGGAGGCAGGATTTTGGAGAGTAACTGTAAAGTGCGGGGTTATATTTTCCCGTCAAAACATAATCTATGACGTTCCCTGAGTCACATGAAGTGTCTGTGCAAAATTTCGTGATTGTAAATGCGACGGTGCAAATTCCTTTAGCAGACACACATACACACACACACACACACACACACACACACACATATATATACACATACAAACATACACACATACATACACTGAGCTTTATATAATATATTTATTTATTTATTTATATCCTTTTATTTATTTTATTTATTTCTTTTCATTTTTCTGTTATTTATTTTCTAGGTTTTTTTTTCATATTTTTACATAATATTTTACATTTTCAAACTGTTTTACTTAGTTCCTATATGGGATATTCAATTTTATTAGTCTGATCCCTGGTATAATGTATTGCCATGCACTGACGCAAGCGTCTTATGGCCCCGTCACACACGACGATATATTGTGTGATTGCATGAGCGATCTCACCAGTCCCCGTCATTTGTGCGTCATGGACAATTTGTTGCCCGTGGCGCACAATGTCGTTAATCCCCGTCACACGTACTTACCTCCCTAATGATGTCGCTGTGGGCGGCGAACATCCTCTTCCTGAAGGGGGAGGGACGTTCGGCATCACAGCGACGTCACACAGCGGCTGCCCAATAGAAGCGGAGGGGCGGAGATGAGCGGGAAGTAACATACCGCCCACATCCTTCCTTCCGCATTGCCGGCGGGACGCAGGTAAGCTGTGTTCGTCATTCCCGTGGTGTCACACGTAGCGATGTGTGCTGCCTCAGGAACAACGAACAACCGGTGCACAGAAGGAGGAACAACATTATGAAAATGAACGACGTGTCAACGAGCAACGATAAGGTGAGTATTTTTGCTCGTTAACAATTGTTCAGAGGTGTCACACGCTATGACATCTCTAATGATGCCGTATGTGCGTCACAAATTTCGTGACCCCGGCGATATATCGTTAGATATATCATAGCGTGTGACGGGGCCTTTAGACCGACCTTGCATGATCTAAGATGCTTGCCATAGCAATGATTTGTCTCCCGTGATCATGTCACGAGGGTGCAGATTGCATGGGAGAGGGTTCCTCCTGAAGTCGGAAATCGATGTTAACCCTTTCACGACCGGCCGATTTTTCGCTTTCCGTTTTTTTTTTTCGCCATTCTTTTTCTGAGAGACGTAACTTTTTTATTTTTCAGTCAATATGGTCATGTGAGGGCTCATTTTTTGCGGAACGAGCTGTACTTTTAAATGAAACCATCAGTTTTACCATATTGTGTACTAGAAAATGGCAAAAAAATTCCAAATGCTGAAAAATTGCAAAAAAAGTGCGATAGCACTATGGTTTTTGAGATATTTTATTCACTGTGTTCACTATATGGTAAAACTGATGTGTGGGTGTGATGCCTCAGGTCAGTGCGAGTTCGTAGATACCAAACATGTATAGGTTTACTTTTATATAAGGGGTTAAAAAAAAATCGGAAGTTTGTCCGAAAAAAGTGGCGCACGTTTTACGCCATATTCCGTGACCCGTAGCGTTCTCATTTTTCGGGATCTTAGGCTCAATGACGGCTTATTTTTTGCGTCTCGAGCTGACGTTTTTAACGGTACCATTTTTGCGCAGATGCTACGTTTTGATCGCCTCTTATTGCATTTTGCGCAAAAGTTGTGGCGACAAAAAAACGTCGTTTTGGCGTTTGGAATTTTTTTGCCGCTACGCCGTTTACTGATCAGATTAATTGATTTTATATTTTGATAGATCGGGCGTTTCTGAACGCGGCGATACCAAATGTGTGTATATTTTTTATTTTTTTAACCCTTTAATTTTCAATGGGGCGAATGGGGGGTGATTTGAACTTTTAGGTTTTTTTGTTTTTTTTTAATTTTTTAAAACTTATTTTTTTACTTTTTTTTTTTATTTTACTAGTCCCCCTAGGGGGCTATTGCGATCAGCATTCCGATCGCTCTGCAGTATCTGCTGATCACAGCTGGAAGGCTGTAAACAGCAGATACGCTGTCTTTCTCTTTTGCTGTGCCCCGGGCACAGCGAAAGTGAAACCAATTCATGTGTAGTACAGGAGTCATCACATGACCCTGTACTACCATGACAACTATCGGGAGTCACGTGATCGCGTCACGTGACTTCCGGTTTCGGCGGTAAGTAAAAACTTTACCGCGATTGCGCTTATAATGGCGCTGTCATGTATTGACAGCGCCATATAAGGGGTTAATCGGCACGAGCAGATAACGATTCTGCTCGTGCCTAGCAGGCACACATCTCAGCTGTGAAAATCAGCTGAGATGTGTGCCGATCGCGGCATGCTGCCGCCGGAGGACCGCGGGCAGTAAGATTATGTCCTTTAGGACGTAATTTTACGGCCCGCGGTCGTTAAGGGGTTAAGTCTTCAAGTTCCTCCTGAAGTCAGTATTCAGTCTTCAGTCTTTGGATTCCTCCTGAAGTTGGTATTCGGTCTCCTCCTAAGTCAGTATTCAGTATTCGGCCTTCGGGTTCCTCTTGAAGTTTGTATTCGGTCTTCAGTCTTCGGTTTCCACCTGAAGTCGTATTTGGTCTTTGGGTTCCTCCTAAAGTCGGTATTTATTTTTTGGGTTCCTCCTGAGGTAGGTATTCAGTCTTTGGGTTCATCCTAAAGTCGGTATTTGGTATTCAGGTTCCTCCTAAAGTCGGTAGTTGGTCTTTGGGTTCCTCCTAAAGTCAGTATTTGGTCTTTGGGTTCCTCCTGAAGTCGGTATTTGGTCTTTGGGTTCCTTCTGAAGTCGCTATTTGGTTTCCTCCTAAAGTCGGTATTGGTCTTTGGGTTCCTGCTAAAGTCAGTATTTGGTCTTTGGGTTCCTCCTGAAGTCGGTATTTGGTCTTTGGGTTCCTTCTGAAGTCGCTATTTGGTTTCTTCCTGAAGTCGGTATTTGGTCTTTGGGTTCCTCATGAAGTCAGTATTTGGTCTTTGGATTCCTTCAAAAGTTGGTATTTGATCTTCGGGTTCCTCCTGAAGTTTGTATTTGATCTTCAGTCTTCGGGTTCCTCTTGAAGGTGGTATTCGGTCTTTGGGTTCCTCTTGAAGGTGGTATTCGGTCTTTGGGTTCCTCCTCAAGTCGATGTTCGGTCTTCGGGTTCCTCCTGAAGTCAGTATTCAGTGTTCGGGCTTTGTGTTCTGTGTAAAATAATATGATGTTTTCCAAGTTTGTACCATTAAGGATGTGGAAATACAATTTTTCCTTGATATAGGCTCGCATGTTCCTTTGTACTTAATTTATTTACGCAAACAATAACAGCAACACAAGATAAATCTCCTCAGATAAATTAGAAATTGTGCCCTGAACGTTTGAGATTGTCAGGATTTCCAATTTTCGCATTTCTAGTAATATAAATGCAAGGTCCTTTGTCAACAAGTTGGGGTCCCCTTACACGTAATTCAGCTTTCCAGCATTTCTATGGTGATTTAGTGTATACATGCTTCATATTTCAATGTGGAGGTTTTTCTGTTTGCCTTGTGTATACCCTTTTTAGTTTAGGTGCCATTTTTGGTGTTGTCTGCCATCTTCATTCCATCTTCTCCTTTGATTTATTTTCCGTGATGCCTTGTCTGGAACTGTAATCAGCTGCTGATTTATACCTGCACCAATCTCCAGGAAAAATCAAATGTGCTTTTGTCACTTGGATTTCCCCTTTTTGGGGGTCAATGGAGATTGTTTATGTCCTTCAGGTCCTTATTCCCCTGCAAACCTGCCTTGTGGAGCTCCAAGTGATGGTTTCATCGAGCAGATGCCAGAGCTCAGGCAGATCGGATCACAAATCAACCATTCATGATCCGAGTCTGGGGACACCACAGACTCATATATACGCGTATAAGGCACAAATTATAGGACTTATCGTAAAGTCCTGATAGAAGTAAAACTGAGAACAACAGTAAAATAAATCAAAATATCAGGATCGGTTACAAGAAAGTGCCCGAAATATAAACCTTCGCCCGACTCCCCCTAAGGATTGTGCTGGCCTCAGCTTTAAGTAAGAGCCAGGAGCAAAGAAAAGCAATAAGACATAGTGTACAAGTAACGAGAAGTTCACAGCAGACAGGAGGGATCCTCCGAGAGGGCGAGCGATGCCCACAAACCACCAGGAAAACTTCTAATCCCGGATATGTGGGAAATACAATGAAATTGGAAGAATGACAAATGTAATGTCACTTATAGTTTGTGTTTCTAATAATGGAATTTCAAATCATTAGCCTGAAGGGAGAATGTTAAAGGGAATCTGTCAGCAGGTTATTGCTATGTAATTTGAGGACCGAATGCTGGAAGGGTTAAAACACAGAATTCAACATTGTTACTTGTCAGCTCCTGTGCTGTTTACTTAAACTGAGAGTTTTATCACTAAGACATTATCATTGCTGTGACTAGCTGGCTCCAGCCATGTTGTTCGACTCCACCCCCTCGTCATTAGCAGCTCAATGTCTATAGACATTGTACATAGACAGCCTGGTGTGGGAGGGGGTAGTATACAGCTTCACTGTATCTAAAAACTCAAACCAATTGTGTCAAAACCACTGCACCCAATAAACTAAGTGACACATCATTGCATTCTGGGTCGCCTTGCCTGCATTATGCTGCTCACAGATGAGGTAGCAAAAACCT
This sequence comes from Anomaloglossus baeobatrachus, assembly GCF_048569485.1. Lineage (NCBI taxonomy): Eukaryota > Metazoa > Chordata > Amphibia > Anura > Aromobatidae > Anomaloglossus > Anomaloglossus baeobatrachus. The sequence continues at coordinate 539,146,095 of NC_134358.1, read as the reverse complement.
ACTGACAGATTCAATTTAAGACCCTGTGCCTCTGAATAGCGGTGACATCAGTAACATTACTGCTGTTCAGAGGCGCTGGGTCTCACGGTTTGCAGCGTGACCTAGCGTGACCTGGTGACCTGGCGTGTGAACATGCCTCCAGTACATGTGAAAATGGACACCACACATACTTGAAATGTGTGAAGGGGGCCTTAAAGCTCCACTCCAGTGTTTTTATAGTGTTCATAAATTCCTCCATCTTGACTAAAGCCCCAGTTCCGGCTGCTAAAAAAACACCACAAAGTACAATGCTGGCTCCACCATGCTTCACTGTGGGTATGAGGTTCTTTTGATGATGTGCATTGTTGGCTTTATGCCAAACATACCTTTTGGTATAACCAATGGTTTAATCCTGATGAAGAGGCAAGTGTGCCTACAATCACGTAGATAATAAACCATACATTTATCTCAAGACATGTGGACTCTGGTTATTCACGACAGCGCCGAGGAGCCACAAATCACTCCTTTCATCCCTGTCACCAGTGGGTCTGCAGCAGCCTTTTTCAGGCTCATCAGTAGTTGTGTCACGCATAACTATATCAGGTGACGAGAAACCCTCAGGACAGGACTGGGACCAGGTGCCAGCAGATTAGGACAGACAGGAGCCAGGTGACAACAAAAAAGGACAGGACTAGGACCGCTGAAGGCAGGGCAGGATGGACAGGAGCCAGGTACAGGCAGGACAGGATGGACAAGGGTGACCTGACAACTAGCTGGCTAGGGTACGGAACACTAACTAGCTAAACACAGGTGCTGATCAGGCACCTCCCCTGGAGGGAGCGTGCCTTAAGTACCCAATACCTCTGAGCGATAGGCTGAGAGGCACTTCTCGGGAATGATACGCTGGTCCTTTAAGAAAAGGGCAACGGTGCATGCACATGCCCTAGGGGCACTCCCTGAGGACCTGTGTTGCGTGCACAGGCCTTGGGAGGGGGAAACAGGAAGCACCCTCATGGAGCACCATGAGGACACCAGGGAGCGTGGTCAGAGCCGACCAGGGAGAGTGGATGGCGCCGGCCGTGGGAGTGAGTGGATGCGCGTCCCTGCAGAGAGACGAGCAAGGGGTGCAGGGACACCAGCGGTCCAGTTGACACATGCATTACACAAAGAAATTTCTGCAGCTCCTTTAATGTTGATGTGGGCCTCTTGGCAGCCTCCCGGACCAATTTTCTTCTTTTTTTTTTCTATCAATTTTTAAGGGATGGTGTAAATAGTAGAAAGCTGATATGACTGTATAATAGACAAACCAAAGAATACAGCAGCATTCTAGAAGCGCCAAAATGTATGCAAATATTGACCAAGACATTTATACTGTTATTTCTGCTTAGAAAATAAAGGTACTTAATGTGCAAATTGTCAAAGTACCTTGAATTTATAAGCATTCTATATATTTTATGGTATCCTATACAGTCCAAATTTCATATATGCAATGTTTGCATACACCTTGGAGCTTACACTGAGTGCTGCTGTATTCTTTTGTAATTATCGATCTTAACCATCTATTCTTAAATCATATTTTCTTCCGCTTTCTTACATTTACGCTGATCTCCTGTCACAAAATATTTCTCACCCACATATACGCATCTTTTTGACCTGTCTAAATGATTATTTTCTGGCTACAAACGCTGTTTTTGTATTATCTAATAGCATTTCCATCTGGTGAATCTGTGCAGCATGTGCAGCATGTGCAGTATTTAGCTGTGTAGGCTGCTCATTACAGGAGGGGCACGATACCGGGTCTTAAATCAATAAAATAAGACAGATCCCCTCCCTCCCCCTCCTCGATTAATAAAAATCAAAAACCAGAACATCAATCACATTATTTAAATTACAGTCGGGCAGAATTTGTACCGATCCGCGGCTAATTTGTGTTATATTATCACCATATGTTCCTAATTTTAGCTGGAATCCTGCCGGCCCGACCGGGGCAGAGGGGCGCTCTACCGTACAACGTCGCCAAATCGAAAATCAAAGATGTCCATGTCCAGAAATAATGGAGTCAGCGCTCCGGTGTGTTATGTGGCCACTAATGAAAAATACAATAGAGAGAATACGCCTGACTCTCATATAACCTGTCCCTCCTTAATCCTTATCTCTCCTATGACTTCCAAAAAATAGGATTTTCTGCACCCAAAGCGGGAAAAAAGGGGAGAACTGGAAAAGTCAAATAATCTGCACTTGCGATAATGCTCTTTAACGGAAAATTATTTGTTATTTATAGAGATTTTTTTACCAATTACACCCAGATAATGATATGTATTCATTTTTATTCTCTTTTCTGTTGCCTTCTATAAGAAATTATTAGAGATATGCACTATATTCTGTGTAGTGAGGAGGAGAAGGAGAGCTGTGACATCACCTATTGTGAATCTTGATAACACCTCTATATACAGTAGATAAAACAGGATTCACAATAAGTGATGTCACAGCTCACCTCCTCCTCCTGTAGAATGACTGATAACTGTTTTATCTACTGTATATAGAGGTGTTATCAGTCATTCTACAGGAGGAGGAGGTGAGCTGTGACATCACTTATTGTGAATCCTGTTTTATCTACTGTATATAGAGGTGTTATCAAGATTCACAATAAGTGATGTTACAGCTCACCTCCTCATTCTTCTCTACAATGACTAACACCTCTGTATACAGTAGATAACACAGGATCCACCATTCACAATGAGTGATGTCACAGCTCACCTTCTCCTCCTGTACAATGACTGATAACACCTCTATATACAGTAGATAACACAGGATGCACCATTCGCAATAGGTGATGTCACAGCTCACTTCCTCCCCCTCCTGTACGACTGATAACACCTCTATATACAGTAGATAACACAGGATGCACCATTCACAATAGGTGATGTCACAGCTCACTTCCTCTTCCTGTTCAATTACTGATCACACGTCTATATACAGTGGATAACACTGGATCCAACATTTACACTTTTACAGTAGGTGATGTCACAGCTTACAACTCCTCCTCCCTTTCAATGACTGATAACACCACAATATATAGTAGATGACACAAGATTCACCTTTTACAATAAGTGATGTCACAGCTCACCTCCTCCTCCTGTACAATGAGTGATAAAGCCTCTATATACACTAAATAACGCAGGATCCACCATTCACAATAAGTGATGTCACAGCTCACCTCCTCCTTCTCTACAATTACTGACACCTCTATATACACTAGATAACACAGGATTCACAATAAGTGATGTCACAGCTCACCCCCTCCTCCTGTAGAATGACTGATAACTGTTTTATCTACTGTATATAGAGGTGTTATCAGTCATTCTACAGGAGGAGGGGGTGAGCTGTGACATCACTTATTGTGAATCCTGTGTTATCTAGTGTATATAGAGGTGTCAGTAATTGTAGAGAAGGAGGAGGTGAGCTGTGACATCACTTATTGTGAATGGTGGATCCTGCGTTATTTAGTGTATATAGAGGCTTTATCACTCATTGTACAGGAGGAGGAGGTGAGCTGTGACATCACTTATTGTAAAAGGTGAATCTTGTGTCATCTACTATATATTGTGGTGTTATCAGTCATTGAAAGGGAGGAGGAGTTGTAAGCTGTGACATCACCTACTGTAAAAGTGTAAATGTTGGATCCAGTGTTATCCACTGTATATAGACGTGTGATCAGTAATTGAACAGGAAGAGGAAGTGAGCTGTGACATCACCTATTGTGAATGGTGCATCCTGTGTTATCTACTGTATATAGAGGTGTTATCAGTCGTACAGGAGGGGGAGGAAGTGAGCTGTGACATCACCTATTGCGAATGGTGCATCCTGTGTTATCTACTGTATATAGAGGTGTTATCAGTCATTGTACAGGAGGAGAAGGTGAGCTGTGACATCACTCATTGTGAATGGTGGATCCTGTGTTATCTACTGTATACAGAGGTGTTAGTCATTGTAGAGAAGAATGAGGAGGTGAGCTGTAACATCACTTATTGTGAATGGTGGATCCTGTATTATTTAGTGCATATAGAGGGTTTATCACTCATTGAACAGGAGGAGGAGGGGTGAGCTGTGACATCACCTATTGTAAAAATGTAAACGTTGGATCCGGTGTTTTCCACTGTATATAGAGGTGTTATCAGTCATTGTACAGGAAAAGGAGATGAGCTGTGACATCACCTATTATTAATGGTCGATCCTGTATTATCTACTGTATATAGAAGTGTTATCAGTCACTGTACAGGAGGAGGAGGTGAGCTGTAATATCACCTATTTGAATGTTGGATATGGTGTTATCTACTGTATATAGAAGTGTTATCAGTCATTGTACAGGAGTGGGAGGAAGTGAGCTGTGACATCACCTATTGTGAATGGTGGATCTTATTATTTCCTCTATATACAGGTATATAATCACTGTAATCTTGCCTGTGATAATGAGATTACTACTGAGAAGTGATCTCTACTGACAGAGGAGTGAGTATGATTGGTCCTCACTCCTCACAAAAGAAGTCCTTCTCTGACACTTCCCCCTCCACCCCGGTGCTCATCACCACGGAGACCTCATGCAGCGCCATTTGCCACAGCCGCAGTCAGAGCAGGATGGCACAATACAAGGGCAGATGTGCCGGTCGGTGAGGAGTCAAAGCAAGACGGAACGGTGGTGATAAACAGGGATCCAAAAATGATAAAACTCAGTGGTCAAAGTGAAAAATTCTGCATTTTTTTTTTACCAGAGTTTAATTTCACCTTCAAATTATCTGTTAATCCTAAAGATAAGGTTTACATACTTTTACCTTTATGGATATGCCACATTTGTAATATTTTTTATTGAGGAAAATAACAAAGTCTAATATTTTTATTTTTAACTTATTTTTCTTTATCTGCTTTTAGGACTAGTGTAAAAACCTTTAAGGCTTAAAACACACTTCCGCAAAAAAAAGTCTGTGTGACACGGTCCGTTTTTCGGGTCCGTGTTCCGTTTTTTTCGGGCGTTTCTCCGGTACGTATGGCATCTGTGTGATGGCGTATGCGAGCAGTGTGTACGTGTAAAATGTCCGTGTTTGTGTGTAAAATGCCCGTGTATGTGTACATGGAATGTCCATGTGGAGTGTCCGTTTGTGTGTTGCACAATGTCGTTGATACATGTCGACAGACAGCAGACAGAGTTGCGCGATGAGAATGAACTCGGGTGAACTTCACCCGACTTCATTGTCATGCCGCGGCTCTGTCTGTGTGCCGCGTACTGATTAGCGGTCACCTGTGCAGGATTCACCAGTGACCGCTAATCCCCCGAGTGACTGAAGTGAGCAGCCCTCTCTCATACTCACCGCTCCCCGATCACCAGCGCGGCGAGGAACAGCTGTGCAGAGAATACGCGGCAACAATTACTTTGAATATGCCGGCCGCTCATTAATCAATCTCGTATTCCCTGCTTTCCCCACCCACAGACGCCTGTGATTTGTTGGAGTCAGACACGCCCCCCACGCTGAGTGACAGGTGTCTCACTGCACCCAATCACAGCAGCCGGTGGGCGTGTCTATACTGTGCAGTAAAATAAATAAATAATTAAAAAAAAAGCTGAAGGCTGGTATTCTCAGGATGGGGAGCCACACGTTATGGGGAGCCCCCCAGCCTAACAATATCAGTCAGCAGCCGCCCAGAATTGCCACATACATTATATGCAACAGTTCTGGGACTGTACCCGGCTCTTCCCGATTTGCCCTGGTGCGTTGGCAAATCGGGGTAATAAGGAGTTTTTGGCAGCCCATAGCTGCCAATAAGTCCTAGATTAATCATGTCAGGCGTCTCCCCGAGATACCTTCCATGATTAATCTGTAAATTACAGTAAATAAACACACACACCCGAACAATCCTTTATTAGCTGCGTGGAGCTGACAGGAGCGGTGGTGTCTTCTGCAGCTCCGGTCACCTTCATGCAGCACACAGTGAGACACCTGTCACTCAGCGTGGGGGGCGTGTCTGACTGCAACCAATCACAGGCGTCTGTGGGTGGGGAAAGCAGGGAATATGAGATTGATTAATGAGCGGCCGGCTTTTTCAAAGTAATTGTTGCCACATATTCTCTGCACAGCTGTTCCTCACCGCGCTGGTGATCGGGGAGCGGTATGAGCCGGGGGAAGAAAAAAAACGAGCGCCAATGTAAGTATGACTGAGAGCAGCAGAAAAAAAAGTAAGTATACTGACTTTAATTTAAAAAAAAAATAAAAATAAGATCGCTAGTGTAAAAACGCACACGCACGAAACGTGCTGAACACGGAGATACTCCGTGTGCGGTCCGTGCAGGCACGGACCCATAGACTAAAGCGGGTCCGTGCCTGCATGCTGCTGGCCAAAAAAGGACATGTCGTCCGGGTAGAAAAGCGCACACACGTACTTACCATACGGACACACGTTCCGTGTGATTTTACGTGTGTGTGCCATCTACCATTGAATAACACGGGTCTCCATGTGTACGTGTCTCCGGTACGTGCAAATACGTACCAAACACGTACAAAAAAAATCGGATGTGTGTTGCGTGTCTAAATGGAACCTTTCACCACTTTCTTCGCCTATAAGCTGCGGCCACCACCACCGGGCTCTTATATACAGCATGTTAGAATGTTGTATATAAGAGCCCAGGCCGGGGGTATAACATGAAAAGCACTTTATAATACTCACCTAAACCGATCACTGCAGTGGATGTGGCTCAGATGGGCATCTTCATCCTCCGGTGCCGACGCCGCCTGTCGTCCTTCTGAAGCTGTGGTGCATGACACATCCGACGTCATCCACACTCGCCGGCATTCAGGTCCTGAGCAGGGCAGATCATAGTATTGTAGTGCGCCTGCGCAGGACCCGCGAGTGTGTATGACGTAGACGCGTCATGCACACGGGCTTCAGAAGGAAGATGAAGATGGCTGAAAAAGGCGGTGCCGGCACCGGAGGATGAAGACGCCCATCTGAGCCACATCCACCGCAGCGACCGGTTTAGGCGAGTATTATAAAGTGTTTTTTATGTTCCACACAGCGGCCTGGTCTCTGATGCATGTTAGAATGCCGTATATAAGAGCCCACTGGTGGTGGCTGCAGCTTATAGGGCAAAAAATGGTGATAGGTTCCCTTACGAAGAAATAGGGAAGATTCTAAAAAGATCCCAAACTTTTAAGGAACATGGTATTTTGTAAAACTGTTTGTGTTACTTGCTTATTAGTGGTTACGAGGACGTATCCCGCCATTTAGTGCCGCGGTTAATTGTCATATCCCCGACGTGTTGAGACAGAATGACAATATCTACATCTAAATCAATGACGCTGACGGCCCCCGGCTCCCGCGTGCTGCGCTCTTCATTGACGATCACTTTCCATATACTCAGCGAGGTCAATTCTCCGAGTCTCCTTATTGACAACATGTAAAACTAAAAGTCAATGCTGCAGATCAGACCCAATAATGAAGGCGCCTCGGTGATATAAGCAGCCACTTGACTTGCATAAGACATGGCTCTCGTCTCGAAAGATTCACCAAGGTCTAATATCCTGGAGACTGGAAAGTCTACGCTGCTCTTCTGAAGGTAGCACACTTAGCCCCCTCAATCCCCTCACTTTTTTGTGGGGGGGAAGGGGTTAGTCATTTGTCTGAATCCTTTTGGCTGTGCCTTTCTTCTTGGAGATCATTAGGTTTATGGTCCACGAAAAGCCGAGATCGTATTCAGGCCACATGTTGCAGTGAAATCTTCTTGCTGCCTGTATTAAGCCAGATGCATGGGGTAGGAGTCGCTGCCATCAACTTCGTAATGGGGTTAAGGGAGTCCTAGATTTTAGGATTTTTTTGTGGGCATCAGATGGGCCTGTATTTTTGCGGGGGCCAAAGTATAAATACCAATTATAGTGTGATATGAAATATTACTGTGGGACAAAGAGGGGTGTAATTATTACTTTGAAGGGGCACTACTACTTTATGGAGGCACAAAAGGAGATTATTACTTTGAAGGAGCACTTCTACTTTATGGGGGCACCAAAATTGATTTTTACTTTTAGATGGAACTTCTACGTTGTGGGGGCACAAAACGGGTTAATTACTTTGAGGGGTATTTCTACATTGTGGGGGAACAAAAAATGATTATTACTTTAGGGGGCACTTCTACATTGTGGTAGGTACAAGACTTGATTTACTTTGAGGGACTGTCACGATGACAGGATAGCGAGGCTCCTACGCTGGCCCTCAAGCTTGGGGCCCCATGCCATCCCTAACCTCAGGGATACTCCTAGTGGTGGAGAGGCCTCAGTCTCCTTCATGGCCCTGCTCCTGACTAGTCCTGATCTTATTTCCTCTCCCCATCCCCCCAGGGAGGGACAGGACAGGAGCGTGATGAAACCCAGAGAAATAGACAGACAGGGGAAACCAAATCTCTGTCGCTCAGCACTCACATACAGATGTATAAGACAATAAGAGATTAGGAGGAAAACAAGAGCAGGAAGGAATCAATAAGACAACAGGGGTAAACTCCACAACTGTTCCAAGGAAACACAACACTTTCACCAGAAAGTCTGGGACACCAAAGCTCAAAGACGAACAAAGGATAACCTTTAGCTGGCATGGGTAGAAGATTTCAACCATCATAAATTATTATTGTTATTTATCTATAAAGCACCATTGATTCCATGGTGCTGTACATGAGAAGGGGTTACATACAGAAAACATTTACAAGTTACAATAAACAGACTGGAACAGAGGGAAGAGGACCCTGCCCTTTCGGGCTTACATTCCATAAATAGGAAAGGAGCAGATGTGATTGGCTTCCCCACCACATGTGATCAAAGGAGCTTAACAAGCAGACTAGCAGAGATTAACTCTTGCTAGCCTGCCTCTGAATCAGCACACAGCAGGATGATGCCCGAGGCTGGCTGTGTTGGTCCCAGACACCAGAGAAAGTATCGGGCAGAGTATCAGCATCTGCAATCTGAACAGAGCCTGACAACGCCAAGACAGTCGGTGAAGTTTGTGTGACAAAGGCACTTCTACTTTGTGGGGGGCACGAAAGGAGATAGTTACTTGGAGGGTTACTTCTACTTTCTACTTTGTGGGAGCATAAAAAGAGATTATTACTATAAGGGGCACTTCTACTTTATTGGGCACAAATGAGATTACTACTTTAAAAAAATATTTTTTTGCAGCTGGACAACCCCTGCAAGTGGGTCAAACACTGTGATTGGCATAGTTTGACCTTCGTTGATCAGTAATTCACGGATGAGTAAAAGGGTAACAATGTTTTGACCTTTTTGATTTTCAGGCTCCATATCTCACCATCCACTACAGCTCTAAGCTTGAGACAACCTTCATTTTATAGACAATCATCTTCACCATCTCATACATAAATTTGACTTGCAAATATTTAGCATATGATTAGTTATGTAGATTCTTGTCATGTCACTGCATTGTTACTGTTTTGCTCCTTTTGGTGGATTAATATTTTTCTTCCTGTATACTACAAATTACAACCTGTTCTCACATTCCGTAATAGCTTAGTGTGTTATTAGGTTGATTCCCAAGTAAAAGTCACTGATCTGAATCGAGGAGCGTCCATGGAGAAGATTTCCCAAGAAAAAAGGAACAGCATCATCTCTCAGTCTCGCGGTCAAGAAAATTGCAAACTCCATCACATGAGCGCCATGATAGTTGGAAGAACACAAAATAAAGTCTGCCCATTCATTCAAAAGCAAACAGGTGGAAGTCCAGACAAAATATCGGAGTCAACAAGTCGGCTCATCACAAGGTCTATAATTTCTGGGGTGACAAACTCGGCAGTGGAGGCGGTTCATTGGCTTCATAATAGTGAGATCAGAGGCGTCCATTCAAGCACCGTGCGACGCAGGTTACACAAGTCTGGAATGGTGGCCCGAAAAAAGATGAAGAAGCCTCAACTTCACGATTGTCATAAGAAGCATTGGCTCGAGATTGCAAACAAGTATGAAAAGTGGAGAGTAGACGATTGGAAATGGGTGATTTGGAGCGATGAAATGAAAGTCAATAGATTGCTCTGATGGGTGCAAGAGGGGTCTGGAAGAAACGAGGGGAAAAAGGGGCTTACGGATCAAGACATTGAAGGAACAGACAAGTTCGGTGGAGGAAGCCTGATGATATTGGGGTGTTTCACAGCCAAAGGTGTTGGATACTTGACCAGGAATGATGGTGGTCTCATTGCTGAGCTATGAGTATCCTACAAGATGAGATAGTGTTCCAGAAGGACAATGACCCTAAGCATACATCGAGATTGGAGAAGAAATAGTTCAATGACAATAAAGTAGAGGTGCTGGATTGGCCCCACAATCCACAGACCTCATCCCAATCCAACACTTGTGGGTAGAGTTGAAGAAAAAGTTGTATACATCCCCAAGTGAGCCGACCAGTATACACCAACATTGGAAATTTGTAGAGGTGACCCGGGATCAGATTTCCGTTGAGACATGCTTGAATCTGATTGAGAGCCCAGAAGGATTCCAGGCCGTGCTGAAAGCCAAAGGTGGATTTACAAAATACTAACAAAATAGTAAAAATTGAAATTAAGATTTTTAGAAGCAAAACAGTAACAATGCAGTCACATGACAAGAATCTACATAAATAATCATAAGCTAAATAGTTGCAAGTCAAATTTATGTATGAGATAGCCAAGATGACTGTCTATAAAATGAAGGTCGTCTCACGCTCAAAGCTGTAGAGAATAGCGAGATATGGAGCCTGAAAGTCAAAGAATCAAATTATTGTTACCCTTTTGCTTCTCAGTGTACAAAGAGGGAAGTGATTTGAGTTCAACCCCCTCATTGCCCCAACCTATCACTGACTATGTGGATGCTCCATTGATATACCCTATTGTTATGTCCCCTAGGGTCTTGAACAGACAGAATATTTTTACTATATAATAATGTTTATTCTTTGCACTTAGATGATAAAACTGACATCAAAAGCAAAAGAAGAGGAAAACAAGACAACACTTAAGCGCAGCTCATCCTTAATGACATCCTCCACCCTCCATAAATGCCATTGAATGAACTTCTCCCGTATTATCTGGAGGAGCTGCCAATTTATTGTATTATATATAGGTCCTGCGGCGGCAAAAGGTTAATTGCTTAACTGGAAGCTTGAAATATAGCAAGTGACGAGGATGTATCGAATGTGAGGTGATTGATCTCGGAATCTATTGTATTGCTCAATGACACCTCTGCCTTCCTAATAGGTAATTCTATCTGGTATGCACACGACATAAATCACCGATATACAACGCTATTGTGCCGCGGCATTTCTTCATTTAATGTCTTCATTGCGGAATAGTGGACATGAAATCCATATTATGACGTAAAACCATATAAAACACCATATAAACAACTGGGCTATTTCGTAAAAACACAATCTCCATGTTCATTCAGAAGCTGTAAACTGGATTAATGCAAACTGTGCACGAGTCTACTGTATACATGCAATATTATGTCTTACGTTATGTAGCACTAGAATTTTCTATAGCGATGTAGGGTGTGATGGAGGAATACAAAAATGGGTAAATGCAATAATTATACACAGAATAGGAAACACTGATTGTGTGGAAAATTGCATTATAGGTTATTCCAAACATAAAAAATAGCAAATGGCAATAATTTGCCTAATAGACAGAGGTATAAAACCTGTGGCCTTTTTTTGACCCCCCCTTACTAGCCATAGGTACAGAAAATCAGACCTATCTCAACCCAAGCACTACATGGCCTATTGACTTTGGTGAGTACCGTGTAATACAGAATTAAAGGGGTTTCCCACAAAGTTTGTTTTAATCAATAGATCTTGGAATAATACTAATTTCCACAATTGGACGTGTTTAACAAAATTATTCCTGTGCTGAGATAATCTTATATATGAGTCCCTGCTGTGTACTGTGTAATGGCCGTGTCTGACCGTACAGAGACGTGATCTGATTATACCACATCTGCGGGATTCAATTAGACTTGGTATTAAACAGTCCTTGCCATCATGTCATCAAGATGACAGCTAATAATTGATCAGCAGAAATGCGAGGATGTTCTCTGACGGAAGTGGCCACTGAGCTTAGAGTGTCACCAGCAAGTTGTACAGAGACACAGAGAGATTGGAAGAGGTACAGAAAGGCAGAGAAGTGGACATCTTTTGGCCCCATTCCACACTGATGACTGCTTCATTGTGAACAACGCCCTTTGGAACCGAATGATGAAGGCCACACAACTCCAGGCACATTTTAAGAACGTCAGACCATTCAAAATCATTTCCATCAGTGTGGTCTGCATGCTAGATCACTTGCAAGGTACCTGACAGCACCAGCAGGCACAGACGTCATCTACGTACCTGATTACACCAACAGGCACAAACGTCATCTACGTACCTGATTACACCAACAGGCACAGACGTCATCTACGTACCTGATTACACCAACAGGCACAAACGTCATCTACGTACCTGACTACACCACCAGGCACAAACGTCATCTACCCTGGATGAGGGACCAGTGGGCCTCAGTGCTGTTCACTGATGAAAGTTGATTCACGCTGAGCAGAAGTGATGGCCGCCAATAATGTAGGAGACGTCAAGGAGAGCGCTATGCATCAGCCACTGTTATCACCAGACGAGCCTATGGTGGTGCTGTTAGTGTGGGCCGGTGTGTCTAGTCAGTACAGAACGGCCCTACACTGTGTGAATGGTGCAGTGACAGCCCCTACTACTGGAATAACATCATTAATCCAGCCATTGTGAACTGCATGAACAACACCGGCCTAATCTTATCTTCATGGAGGACAATGCTGCAGCTCACAGAGGCCGCATCATTAGGGAACGGCTGCTAGAGACTGGGGGACCTCAAATGGAGTGTCTGCACTTTCTCCAGATCTGAATCCCATAGAAAACCTATGGAATCAGCTGAGTTTGTGTGTAGTGGCTTTAACTCTGTACCCCAGAACCTCAATGACCTGCGGGCTGACCTTCAAGAAGAGTGGGATGCCACCTCCGCAGCCAATAACTCCACTTGTGACCAGCAGGAGGCGTTGTCAGTTGTAATTAATGCTTAAGACACATGACAAGATATTGAGGCATTGATATTTTGGGGGGTATACCCACCATTTGCGTCGGTTTTTGCTTCAATAAATCATGTGAGATGCAGAAATCACCATTGCTGCTTTTGCTTATATGCCCGACTTTCACAATACAGTAACACAGCGTGAACTTATTACATTTCCATAAGTTTCACCCGCAAGCCGAATATCTCTAACTTTCTGTGAGTAGTGTATAAAGATAGTAGAGAGGAGTGAAAACATTCGCCGGATCCATTTGTCACTGGAGAAAAGCTCTATGATCTGCCTCTTACATGCCATGGTGCGACATCATGTTAATCCAGAATGGCCACTCAAAAGGGGAAAAAGAGAAGCCAAGGATACGTCAATTCCCATCCGGTGACCACAGAATACTGATGTGGCCACTAAACTGGGGTCCAGCAAGGAGATTCATTCATCTCTAAAAGATAGGCTTTATTTATGTAAAATGGAAAACTTCTTTAGCCTTTTCAAAACCTGATGAGGTTTTTGTTTTTGCCCTTGTTTTTTTCTCCCTATCTGTCCAAGAACCATAAATGTTATATTTTTGCGTCAACAAAAGCCGATGAGAAGCTATTTATTTTGTATTATGAGTTGTAGTTTTGAATGACATCAAAG